>NC_142520.1:7414700-7654700 GCF_964205215.1 Stylophora pistillata
TTGAAAACGTATTTGATCCAATCATAATTCTGTGTGCTATAGCAAAGTGTAAACTAGGTATTCCTTGTTTTAATGAGGTGATCTATCCGCACCTGATAGAAATATCCTTTAGACTCATTAGTCCTTTATAAAGAAAAAAACCAGAATTGGTGACTCATGTTGGTAAGAAGCGATCGAGTATTGTTATGTGCATTACATATTACCTCCTTCAAAAAAGACTTGAAACACGGTGGAAAATATAATTCGCTTTATAGTTTATTAGCTTCGTCGACAAGCAGGGACACCGCAACAGCTTGCGTCAATTACCGCAGGCCCAGTAAACCCACGCACCCTAGCCCAGGGGAGGACATCCATCACACAGTAATCTCGTGCGTGGTGAATTAACGTCTCCTACCCCTAACCCTACAGAAGACGGAACCTCCATTTATTCGTCCCTATCCGAGAAGACTAGATTATCGAACCATTTCTTGATGTTATAGAAAGACGTCATATTCTTCTCAATTATTTTAAGACCTTGAGTGTTGGTCCGGCCGGGGCCCGAACCCTCGACCTCCCGCACAACAGTCCAGTGCTCTATCCATTGAGCTAACCGGGAGACGGTCGTAAGTGCGTTATTACCAAGTCATTAATAGACATAAACGTACCGGCATCTACTGGACGCAACTTCTGCATTTCGTAAGCTTCATGAATTGGGAGATGAGTCGGCTTTATTCCGGTTAAGAATGTTCACAACCATGCCAGTACCTGTGCGCTACTTATATACTGTACAATCTATACTACATCTGTTGGTTATGTAATAGAAATGTGAGGCAAATAGTGAATGGTTAGATAGAGATATTTCTGTGATGAAACGTCCTGTAAAAACCAGTTGAATTAAACCGAAAAAAAAAACGAGACCTGACTGGCGGCTTTTATATAAGACCCTTTCAAAATAAACCAAGTTGTTATAATAAACGCACGCCTGTTCTTAAGTCTCGCAGGAAAAACGAGGATAAAGAAAATAAACATGTAAAATAAAAAAAAAATGAATGAAAACAGAGGAAGTTATCTTTAAAGTTGTTTTGATATGTAATTTTTATTTTTGTTAAGACACAAAATGAGTTGAAAATGTTAATCAAGATGGTGTAGTTATGCAGTTTTAAATTTGAAGTGGACGATATAATTCATGATTGTTGTGTTTTGAAGTGATATGCAACTCCTTTCAGAAGTAATACGTAAACGCGTTGGATTAATTACGAACCTTCTAAAGTTATACTGTGACAGATGTCAGCGGAGAATACGTATCTGACGTCTTTCCCGGTAAAACAAATTTGGTCCTTTTGAAATAAGTCAGACGCTTCTCCTGTGGAATGAGATAATCTTTTACAAAAGGAAAAGAGAATTTCATTCGAGCCCCCCTCATCATCTTGATCTATTGAAACCAGGGCGCGAGTTTATACGAGGAATTTTTACAATGAATGCCATCAGCGACAGATCATCTCACGACAGGTTTATCTTTACGTTATCTTTTTAATTCGGCCTCTGCTTCCTTGAGTTTTCATTTTCTTGATTTGTAAAATGTTTTCCTTCAAAAGAACACCCGTATCCTGTAGAAATGAATGAATTCCACTCAAAGACTGAATGAAAAAAGAAAAATAAAAGTAGTACAGTGCTAATGTTTTCCATCGATCCGATAACAGCAGTATGACATCATTAGTCGATTTTAATTGTCCTATTTCTCAGTTAATTCGCGATGTTCAGTGAATAGTTTTTAAATCGAAAATCTCAACATCCATATTTATAACAGATTATTTCATCTGAGCAGTTCTCCATCGTTTAATTGATCCATAAATACGATGCAGAGCCGAAATAGCTCATTTGCATTCACAAATTACAGTTTTCATTACCATTCAATTCAATTCTTCGGAGATGTTGCATAATCAGTGAAAAACAACTAACACAACAACAATGCTGCCATTTGTGACGCATACCTGTATATTTGTCTGCAGAAAATATCCAATTTTGCTCCGATCGAGAAGCAAACCTTTTTTAACTCACGAGTAATTGTCTAATTCATAGCGGAGCTTGCAGCGCGTGCAGGGAAGATCTATTCTTAAAACAAAAAAAACAAGAACAAAAAAATCCAAAAAAAAAATGGCGGTAACACATCAAGCCGAGCATATGATCGTATTCGATGGGAAATATGTAATATTCATCATGAAACAGTATAGCACTGACGAAGCTTTGCGATGTTATGTTATATTTTCAGTTTGTCATTAAGTTTGGAAGCTTATTATAATTTAGCGTGTTGACCGACTCCTCTACGCCCCCTCCTTCCCCTCCCTTCATGTGTATCCTGATTCCCACGCCGACAAAGTTATTTGCATACGATGTAGACTTCAACAACTACAACGAGCTATTTTTTTTTCCATTTAAAAGATGGGACATCTGCAATAACATTCGATAGGAAAAATA
This sequence comes from Stylophora pistillata, assembly GCF_964205215.1. NCBI lineage: Eukaryota > Metazoa > Cnidaria > Anthozoa > Scleractinia > Pocilloporidae > Stylophora > Stylophora pistillata. The sequence goes on from NC_142520.1 coordinate 7,417,155, forward strand.
TTAAATCGCAAAAGACATCTACCTTTAAACATGATTCCCTGGAACTATTTTCATTAACCGCGTAATCTATCAACCTTTTACTATCTGCGCTAGTACAAAACGTGAGGGAATAAAGCTATTTCAGTATCTTGAATTTTTTGTATTAATGAAGCGAACCATTGCTCCACATCTGGTGGAAATAGCCTCCAGCCTCATTGGTCCGTTTATAAAGAGAACAAAATAATTGTGACTTATCTCAGTAAGAAGCGATCGAGTATTGTTTTATCCAATCCACACTATCTCCTTTAAAACGTTAGAAAATCTGTTGCGCTTGGGTTGTTATCAAGTGGGCTTCAATCCGGTAAAATGTTTACAGCACTGTCAATACATTGTGCGCTGAGTAAGTACAAACTCTACTTTATCCAGTGGTTTTGTTCCAGAAATGTAAAGGAAGTACTGAACTGTTAGATAAAGATATCTCGGTATTGGAAAGTCCTGTAACCCCAAGAGAAATCCAACCGGAAAGAACATATTATCGGTGGCTTTTATTAGGCTCTCTCGACTAATCAAATTTTTTAATGTCTGTTCTTAGCTTTATTATACTTGAAAAGAATATGGCTAATAAAGATAAATATAGAAATTGAAAAAAGGAAGAGAGGTGTTTAACAAAATTACGCGGTTATGAAATCGAAATTCACGATATAATTCATGGTTATTGTGTCATAAATAAAGTTCGGTGCAATACCTTTCAGAAATAACATGTAGGCTCTCAGAACACAAAAGCCTGGTTACCTACATTCTGAAGTTGCTGTGACGAGATGTCAGCCGACAAGCAAACATTGTAAGATCTACTGCGTACAAAAACGAATTAAGATCGTCGTTTAAAACCTATGACAATCTTGCACGAAAAGGGAAGGGTGTTCATCCGAGCTCATTCTATAAACAGGCTCTATAGAAAACAATGATTGCCATAGACAGATGGCAAGTTTGGACAAGAAATTTTCAAAATTAGTTAATGCCGGTAGCGACAGTCAATTGTGTCGGCCTAATCTTTTTATTCAATCAGTTTAGATTAAGTTCCTGCTTCCTCGACTATTCATGGACTTGAGTTGTAAACCATTTTTCTCTAAACGGAAGTCAAAGGTCTTTAGAACTTAATGAATTTTACCCCGAGTGCAGTATTCATGTTTTCGATCAATCTCATGGCAGAAATATGGCATCACTCATCGATTTCAATATTTTTTTTTCATCGAATTCGCTACGTTTAGCTTCAAAATTATAAATTTAGATAAAGTACAGATCAATTCAGTTTAACGTTTCCTCGTCGTTTAATTTATCGATAAATTTTGGGGTGAAACCTGCTAAGTTGCATTTAAAAACTTACCTTACTAATTCATAATTTTCATTTCCTTTCGAGTCACTTATTTTTTGTAGATCTTGTCGATAAAAACAGGCAATGATTCCAACTGGCGCAAAATATTCCTGTTAATCATGCCTCTCCTATGCTATTTAAACCACCTAACATCAAGGGAACGTTCAAAATTTGACAACGTCGTACACTGAAGAACAGGGAAAAAATGCGGTCGGAAAGCGGAACAACAAAGTGGTTACACAGAACGATCCATAGTTTTACTTTCTTGGTTTTTTTAGAAACAAGTTTCTGAGAACATCATACTTTTTTTTCCGTTGATCATAAAGTACGCTTTAAAATGACTGAGTGGTCCTCAAATTTCAGCAAAAATTAAGGATACATCGATAAAATAAAGTTAAAAGCCACTAGCACTTGCTTTGCTGCCAGGATGCGACGTCGCTGCTCAAAAGGAATCAGCGCCCATCTTGGTAATTTCGAGGTATAATTGCGAACTGAGTCTGTCAGATGATGTTTTGCCATCTTTCACCGAAATTTCTAGAGATAGGGAATATCTGTGAAAATCATTTCAAAATACGTTTTGATCTATAAGGAAAACAAAATCAAAGGAAAGAGATAGATACAGATAGAAGTTCTTCTGCTTATCATTCTTCAAATAATACTTTTTGAAGCATAGAACCGCTTTAACAATTTTAGGTCAAAAACGTTTTCTGTGTTTGTTGGCTGTACTTGACTCTATGAACGAGAGAGATTGCCTCTTTCGCTTTCTTTCTTTTTTCTTTTTGTTAACCAAATACCTTGAATAAACGTTTGAATGCCGGCAACTTAGATCCTTAAACAGCTCTGAACAAACGATCTTTAACGCTCTCCAAAGGTACAGGTGTTTTCTGCATTTTAAGCTATGGTGTTTGAGACTGATGGCAGCGAAAAGTCCTATTGTCCTATTGACCTATTGCGTTTCATAGCGTTACTACTGTAAGGACGTTCCCTATATTTCATATACAGTATGTACTCAAGATCAATCAGGTTTTAAATCGACTTTCCTAAGAAAATGAAAATTAACTAATCGCGAGTATTGTATGGTAAGTCTACTATCTTGATTACTGAATGAAGGACAGTTGAACTAGACTATGATAGGAGTCACTTGATCAATAGATAACTCTACCTTGCGTGAGGCGACACGCCGGTAAGCTGTAAAGCAAAAGGCGGTCGACCGTTAGGTGGTGTTGATACACCTGTGCGACTCCTCCCATTCGCTGTCGCATAAAGTTTACCTCTTATTAGGATATCTTCGAACGACTGTCCTCTGCGATGTGAGAATAAGGGCAAGTTTTAAAATATCATTTCCCCATCTGCAATTTTGGCAAACCCGGATGAGATCGTTTCTTTGCGCGCACTATTTTCTTTGTCTTTTTTATATATACTTTCTCTCCCGCAGAAATAACTTCAGTGATACGTTTCTCAAAACCTACATCTAGGTATCCCGTATTAATTACGACCCCTCTCCAGCAAAAAAATAGAAAAAAATACCAAAATTCCATTTCTTCGGGGTATGTAGTCAATGAACTAACTAAACCCGCAATAATGTGCTCGGACGGAATATCATTTGTAAGAAGGGTGCTCTTAAATCTTAGTTTTGGAAACATTTTACGATTTTGACACTACTTTGAGAAATAAAGGTAAATGTAAGTCTTGAGCGTGCAGTTAGGTGAATCACTGCGTGAACTACGTCACTATCAACAGAATATACCGCAGCATGACTATCTCTCAGATACCCTGGTAAATAGTTTATGCGCTCCGAATACCCGGTTAACATTAAATTTCGCGAAGAACACTCGTTTTTACAATTTCTCCGTCAGCTCCCTAGAGAAGGAAATAAAAGTTATTGGCAGAGACTAAAGATCACGTAGCAAATAAAATGCGCTACGATGCATCAGTACCAGTCTAACTAGAAATCTAATAAAGTTTGTCATTGATTCAAATGTTATTTTTGATATAATAATCGATGCGTTTGCTTATTTTCTCTTCTGCAGTTATCCTTCCTTTGATGGAGTTGCAAGGAACAGGTGAGGCAGTGTAATTCAAATTTTATGTACCTTAAAATGAATAGGAAAAAATATTATGAGGCTTATTTATCAATAAAGGCTGATAGTTTCGAAAGAAACTGTTTGGGGCTGCGTCGGTGGGAGTAACGAAATAATTTGGATATATCAAGAAAGTTGAAATGGTAAATTGGCCACCGTAATGATTACAAAAGCTGACGTTTCGAGCGTTAGCCCTTCGTCGGAGCGATAGAGGAATTGTGGGTTTTGTGTGCTTTTAAAGGCAGAAAATGGAGCTACGTTATTGGTGGGTGCATGGCAACGAGAAAAACATGAATAAATTAGTGGAATGAAAAGCGTTCATTGATCCCTGTGGGATTGAGACTGCCGGTTTGAAAGATGAGCTTTTGTTCAAGATTTTTACGGCTTTCCGTGCCACCTAAGTGCAAGGAAAGACCGCAGATTGCCATATGTTGCTTAGAATGATTAGGTAAATTAAAATGTCTGGCGACTGGTTTAGAAGTGTCCTTGTCAGTCCTTTCCACGTCTCGAAGGTGTTCTCGGAATCGGTCACCTAGTCTTCTGCCCGTTTCGCCGATGTATATCTTTTTGCAATAAGTGCAAGTTATGCAATAGATACATTAGCGGAGGTGCACGTGAAGTGATCGGTGATCTTAATGGATCGCTTAGGTCCCGATATTTTATCAGTGTTGTGAATGAAAGGACACGTTTTGCATCGCGCACGAGCGCATTTAAAAGTGCCTGGTTGCTCATTAGTCTGAAAAGAACTTCTGACCAAAAAATTGCCTAAGTTTTTGTCGCGTTTGAATGAAATGAGCGGAGGCTGCGAAAAGATAGTGCTTGTCTCTGGATCGTTTTGAAGTAATTTGAAGTTTTTAAGAATGATGGATTTAACTGAGTGGTTGTGAGGGTGAAACGTGAGAGTGAATGGAATGCGGTCGGAATCTTCCTTATGCGACGTTTGTAGTGCTGAATGTCGATCAATAAGTTGAGCGCGGTGGTAACCCGCTTGAACAACGGAAGCAGGGTAACCACGTTTATCGAAGAACTGGCACATTGACTCTGATTTGTGGTGAAAATCAGAGTCATTACTACATAAACGACGAAGTCCTAGAAACTGAGAAAAGGGAATGGAATTCTTAACGTGAGATGGATGAGAAGACGAATATAACAAGTAATTATGCGAGTCTGTAGGTTTGTAATACACATAGGGCATAAACCGTTGCCTTCAATTGAAACTTTGACGTCTAAAAAGGATAAAGAATTGTCAGAAATTTCCCAAGTATATTTCAGAGCCGGGTGAAAAGAATTGACTGCAGTTATGAATTGAGTGAGCTCCTCTCTGGTAGAGGAGGTAGCGCCGATACAGTCGTCGATGTAGCGACCGTAGAGTTCAGGTTTGGACCCGTTGTATTGGCTGAAAAATTGATGTTCGACAAAACCTACAAAAAGATTCGCATAGCTAGGTCCCATTTTGGTGCCCATGGCTACACCATTGGTTTGTTTGAAGAAGTTGTTTCCGAATGAAAAACAATTGAGTGTGAGCACTAGTTCGGCTAAGCGTAGTAGTGTTTCAGATTTAGGTTCCTTAACAGTACGTTGATCAAAAAAATGTTTAAGGGCCAGAAGGCCTTCGCCATTAGGAATGACAGTGTAAAGAGACGTAATGTCCATGGTGAAAAGAAGTTTGTTTTGGCCAAGGAAATTAAAGTCTCGAAAAATTTGAAGAGCGTGTTGGCTGTCTTTAATATATGATGGTAAAGTTTTGACGATGGGAGCCATCATTTTGTCTAGATAGCTGGAGATAAGTTCGGTAGGGCAACTGCAAGCCGAGACAATGGGCCGACCCGGGTTGTTAGGTTTGTGAATTTTAGGTAAAAAGTAAATACGAGATACATTCCGTTATACATTACGAGATACATTACGAGGAAATACATTACGTCTCTTGTAATCATTACGGTGGCCAATTTACCATTTCAACTTTGTTGATATATCCAAATTATTTCGTTACTCCCACCGACGCAGCCCCAAACAGTTTCTTTCGAAACTATCGGCCTTTATTCATTTGTATTTTGATTGCTGCGACTACTAACTTTTGTCTTCGCATTTTTCAATCCACAGCATCCAGAACAGGGGTCCATGCCAAGCCTCAAGAAACTCACAAAGGAGCTACGCCAGGAAATCGTAAGTTATCTTTTCCCTTTTCCCCCTATTAGTAAAGATCTAGCATTCCGTTTAGCAATTCTCACTTTCGCCAAAACTAGGTTTTGTAGCCACATAAACTTCATCGGTCGTTGCCTTCATTCTAAAGTTATTCCCAAGGGTTTTCGCTCCAATTTTCATGCATCTTCATTCACCAAACAATACCACCACCAAATTCAATGCGCCCAAAATTCTTTTTCACGTAACATCATGAGAATCACCATTAGAGCTATGTGCCAAAAACGTAATGGCCTCACCGAACAAATCCTACATTGCCGCTCTGAACTTTCCAAAATCTGTCCAGCAGTTTTATTACAATCTATCCGCGCCAAAATTCAGGAAACTAATTCGAAACTTTTCAATCATTTAAACCAAATTAAGGCCCAAAAACTTGACCAACTTATCGGTCCCCAAATCGCTAACCACTCATCACCACAAAACCTCAAAACTGTAGTTACCATTCCAGAAAACCTCTCACTTTCCGATTCAGAAAAATCCGTCCTCAGTAAGGGCTTAAATTTCGTTCCCATTTCTAAAACAACGGACGAATTCTCAATTAAACAAGACGTAGAAAAATTCCTTCGCCGTGTTCAATTAAAAGCCTTTTTTCACAACAAAGAGGATGATTCTAACACCTCGAACAAAGACACTTTCGAAACACTTCAGACTCGAAAGTCTAAATGGACTCCCCCAGAGGGCCAACTCGCATCATTAGACTTTTTTATCAAAAAATGCCGCCACGATATCAACAAACTCAATTTCAAACGTGTTGCCAAATTTTCTAATCTCCCTTCTGAAGAGTGGTCGGCTCTAAAAAGTCTTAGAAAACGCAAAGACATAGTTATCAAAGCGGCCGATAAGGGCGGCTCAGTCGTTGTTTGGCGCACCGACCTCTACCAAAAAGAAGCTTTACGGCAACTTTCTGACACCTCTTTTTATCAAAAGATCGACAAAGACCTCACTGCCAGCAATCAAAACTCCGTCAAGAATACGATCAACCAACTCATAACTAAACAAGAATTGCTGGCCACAGCAAAGAATCTCATCATAACCACTCCTATAACTTCTCGTATTTACTTTTTACCTAAAATTCACAAACCTAACAACCCGGGTCGGCCCATTGTCTCGGCTTGCAGTTGCCCTACCGAACTTATCTCCAGCTATCTAGACAAAATGATGGCTCCCATCGTCAAAACTTTACCATCATATATTAAAGACAGCCAACACGCTCTTCAAATTTTTCGAGACTTTAATTTCCTTGGCCAAAACAAACTTCTTTTCACCATGGACATTACGTCTCTTTACACTGTCATTCCTAATGGCGAAGGCCTTCTGGCCCTTAAACATTTTTTTGATCAACGTACTGTTAAGGAACCTAAATCTGAAACACTACTACGCTTAGCCGAACTAGTGCTCACACTCAATTGTTTTTCATTCGGAAACAACTTCTTCAAACAAACCAATGGTGTAGCCATGGGCACCAAAATGGGACCTAGCTATGCGAATCTTTTTGTAGGTTTTGTCGAACATCAATTTTTCAGCCAATACAACGGGTCCAAACCTGAACTCTACGGTCGCTACATCGACGACTGTATCGGCGCTACCTCCTCTACCAGAGAGGAGCTCACTCAATTCATAACTGCAGTCAATTCTTTTCACCCGGCTCTGAAATATACTTGGGAAATTTCTGACAATTCTTTATCCTTTTTAGACGTCAAAGTTTCAATTGAAGGCAACGGTTTATGCCCTATGTGTATTACAAACCTACAGACTCGCATAATTACTTGTTATATTCGTCTTCTCATCCATCTCACGTTAAGAATTCCATTCCCTTTTCTCAGTTTCTAGGACTTCGTCGTTTATGTAGTAATGACTCTGATTTTCACCACAAATCAGAGTCAATGTGCCAGTTCTTCGATAAACGTGGTTACCCTGCTTCCGTTGTTCAAGCGGGTTACCACCGCGCTCAACTTATTGATCGACATTCAGCACTACAAACGTCGCATAAGGAAGATTCCGACCGCATTCCATTCACTCTCACGTTTCACCCTCACAACCACTCAGTTAAATCCATCATTCTTAAAAACTTCAAATTACTTCAAAACGATCCAGAGACAAGCACTATCTTTTCGCAGCCTCCGCTCATTTCATTCAAACGCGACAAAAACTTAGGCAATTTTTTGGTCAGAAGTTCTTTTCAGACTAATGAGCAACCAGGCACTTTTAAATGCGCTCGTGCGCGATGCAAAACGTGTCCTTTCATTCACAACACTGATAAAATATCGGGACCTAAGCGATCCATTAAGATCACCGATCACTTCACGTGCACCTCCGCTAATGTATCTATTGCATAACTTGCACTTATTGCAAAAAGATATACATCGGCGAAACGGGCAGAAGACTAGGTGACCGATTCCGAGAACACCTTCGAGACGTGGAAAGGACTGACAAGGACACTTCTAAACCAGTCGCCAGACATTTTAATTTACCTAATCATTCTAAGCAACATATGGCAATCTGCGGTCTTTCCTTGCACTTAGGTGGCACGGAAAGCCGTAAAAATCTTGAACAAAAGCTCATCTTTCAAACCGGCAGTCTCAATCCCACAGGGATCAATGAACGCTTTTCATTCCACTAATTTATTCATGTTTTTCTCGTTGCCATGCACCCACCAATAACGTAGCTCCATGAGGTGTCTGCTGAAAAGGAGTTCGTTATAAAGGGAAAAGCAAGACGTTCACTTCAGGACTCCGCTTAGTATTGCTTAGTATTGCGCGCTTCTCTTGAGACTGCAATCGGGCAAGCCAGCGGATTCTCTTTACAAGCCAATGAAAATTCCCAAAATGTCCACGTGATCATACCCGTGAACGGAAACAAAGAAAATTCCATTTGGCGCTCATCTTTGAATATACTTTTCATCGGTTGATCGCTCGTGCGTTAATCTATTTCTTTTCACGACTGTTTTGCTAAGCATAACATCTCTAAAGATGGGTTTTACCGTTGTTCAATGGGAAAACGAGAACAGCGTGAGAGGCATAAGAGTGCACTGCACCACTTTATAGCAGAGTGCCGTGCGGGTCTGCATTTCAAAAAAGAACTTCACTTAGCGCAAGTGTACACGCTTCGAATGCATTGCGTTGTTCTAGCGTGTTTCTCAATATGATTGTGAAAGCCAGCCGACAATCGAGCAAATGACGATACTCTTCTTCATAATACAACGGCGCTGAAGGCTTCGGAATTTAACACCGGGTTACGTACGCTTTCGATAACATTTCATCGCACAGTGAGCCTCTACTTTAATATGTATTATGCCAGTTTAAGCAATATAAGGGAAAAAACAGTGGCATCTCTTTACTTCAGTTACGAAAGAAACAATCTCCCCACCATCCACCCCACCATGACTATTTGCATCCTAAAAATTCTACCAGAGTCACCTCCCCTCCTCCTCGCTAACTGGAGGATTTGTCTTATCGTCAGTTTTGCCGATGGTTTAAATCTTCCGCTCGTATAATAAGGGAAAATTTTCAAAAATTCCGCAGGTATTTTAAAGCTGTTTCCGCCATTGTTCCAAAGTGGCCATATGCGGTCATTTTTTTATCAATTAACAAGCCAGTGGATCCGATGTTTTTGATACGACATGTTGTTAGCACTATAAACTGACCAGACGTGTTTATCTTTTCTTTGTTTTGACCGTCGTCTGCCGCTTTTTGCATCTCCATCATCGACATTGTCCAGAAATTACGAAATTATTTTTTTTTTTCGTGCTCGGTATCAAAGTGAGCTAACTCGTGGGGGAATGTTTATTTCAAGAGTCAGAAAAAAATGAGCCGTGTTTGTCTTCTGCCGCTCTTCATATCTCCAAAACCGGCTTTTGTCCAACGATTACCGGAGCATTTCACACAATTTTATCTTACACCGGATCAAAACTGACTATTCAGAGTGGGCAAGATGAGCCCAAAATTTATAACAGTCTTCTCAACGAAGATACGTACTATTTTCTCAGTGGAATTAGATTATCAGGTGGTTGAACTGGTTTTGCATTTCGCAGTAGCCCATTACACCTCATCCCCCCATCCCCCAACCTTCATTGTCATTGACGAAAATCATCAAGAGAGCGGTCTTTTGATTTTATTTTAGACGTCGAGAAGTGTCTTGAAAACCACAATTGTAGCGAGAACGCCAACTGTTTAAATGTTGAGGGATCTCACAACTGCACTTGCTATCCTGGATTCAGCGGGGATGGACATACATGCGTAGGTAAAATCCAACAGAACAATATATTTTTAAACACATACAATTCCATCGGTATTCTTTCTCCTTAAGGAGGCTCGAAAGGGTTTTTCTCAAGTAACAGCAAGTGCTAAATAATGAAAGATATCAGGACTGTCAAACTTATCATCAGGGTAAGGTTTTAACATTTGTATAAAACTATTTTAGTACATTTTTTAAGGGTGTTCGTCAGGCTCCGTCTGGTGCCATGGCAACAGAACAACGGTGCTAAAGGACCCACTAAAACTCAGTTTTTGGAAAGATATCTCCAAAACCAAGTCGGTGACTTAGTTTGTTTTCAAATCTCTGAAAGATCATCACATTTACTATCTGCACACGTGATATAAAAAAAAACTGCCTGATAAAACTTGAGTTATTTAGGAAAATGCTGTTACACGATGTAAAAAAATTTACACTAGATAATTTTTTTCAATTCTCTTCACCAACTCGTAATGATGAATATTATTTATACACAAAAAATCAGGGTAGGTCACTCAACTAATTTTCAAGATATTACCTAGTCAACTTAGCAGGCTTTATTTGCGGTTTTTGCAATTTAAACTTACAGTTTTATATCTGGTCACGCGTTTTAAACGATACCGCTAACTCAACGGCGCATTTTCGAGAGGGTGAGAGTCCGTGAATCGATGAAATGACGCATGAGATTAGTGCCAGTACAGGCATAAATTGGGGTAGTGGTGGGCCATCATAGCTCTTAAACATGTACGGTGACCTATCTTTTTATTCTATTTTCAAAACAGACGTCGGTAGGAAAAATATAGGGAAAGTTTAAAAAATTTTTTTCGATAGCCTTTTTTTTCTGAGGAATCACCTTAGCCTAATACTGGTTTTTGCTTCAGTGAAGTACCGAATTTCGTCGCTTATTGTTAGTTATGTATAAAGACTATTAAATCATTATAGTTAGGTATAATTTCACTTTTGATAAAGTCCTTATCATCATCACTATCATCATCATTATCATCATCATTACCATCATCATTATCATCATCATTATCATCATCATTATCGTCATCATTATCGTCATCATTATCGTCATCATTATCGTCATCATTATCGTCATCATTATCGTCATCATTATCGTCATCATTATCGTCATTATTATCATCATCATTGCTATTACTATTATTATCATTAGTATTATCATTATCATTATTGTTGTTATCCTCCTTAGTATCGATAGGTATGATTTTTTGGTTTTTACATGATGTCAGTATATTGTAACCCTTCACCTGCTTTGTCATTTATTTTAACAGTCCGCTGATTTCATTTCAGACATCGACGAGTGCGTTCAAAGAACCCACAGCTGCAGCAAGAACGCCAACTGTACAAACACCGAGGGATCTTATAACTGTTTATGCAATCCAGGATTCAGCGGGGATAGACATGAATGCCAAGGTATAATCCAGAAGAGCATGATCCTGTTGAACGGATATAACTCTATGTGTTTACATTTCTGCTTAAGAACGACCCCGAACGATATAGCGATAAATTTAAATAGCTCCTGCAAAATCATATATTGAGCACGTGATTTGGCATGGTTTAACACAGGTACGTGGTGTCTTGGTCTTAGGAGTTAGAGTGCGCTTGAGCCACCCTCCATCGGAAGTGAGGTTAAAATTTCTTTCCCTTAGAGCACCCTACGGTTTTTAAATTGGGAGTCCAATTTCGATATCCTCCTTATATAAATCTTTAGTGCTGTAGTTGATGTACTGATAAGGGCTGCTGATTTAATTTCAGACATTGACGAGTGTTCTCAAAACATTCACAACTGTAGCAATATAACCGCTACTTGTTCGAATACCGTGGGAGCATTCAGGTGCATTTGTAAACCAGGATTTATTGGAGACGGACACAACTACACAGGTACTTACTAAACAGTGTTCAGAACAAAATGCTCTCTCTTCTCAGTGCGAAAAACCTAGTACACAAACGTGCTGAGACAAAGGCAATATGCATGGCAATCTGATATCATCCAGGGCACGATATATACGTTATTGATCAAGCGTGAGGTCAAGATCTCTGGATATTTGCTGAATTCATTTGGCATAAGAACGTGACTTATATTCAGCCATCCTGACAGAATAGACTTGGTCAGTAAAGGATTTACTATATTGCAAAAACACTTCGCTTTATAAAGAATTAAGAGGGGAACTGTTTAAATCGTGAGCCAGAAAAGAGAGCCAAACGCATCAAGAATTGGTCCATTGTCGCAGCTCAACTTTTCCAGCCAAATGCGTGGCAAGATGACGGTGGTGAAGAAAGTGCGAGTTTTTTTTTTGTTTTTTTTGTTTTTTTAATTTATCTCTTGAAAAAATGCTGGTGTTGCTTGAAAGTAAGTCTCTCTCGGTAAAAACTCCGAGTTGCAGAGCGGATTCTCACAGTCTTTGTTAAAAGTCAAGAGCTATCAACAGCTTCTTCAGATTTTCGCAGAGAGTAAGCGCTGACGCACAGCTGTTTTCTAATGAGGTGCTCATTGTCTACAGCTGACATTACTACCTAAGAACAGGATTTTTTCTTTACAAAGGCACAGAATTCTTGTAACGTCGACGTCAACGGGACAGCATCAGTAACATGATTGACTACACGTAGTCTGTTGAGCGAAGAAAAACAACAACAACAACAACAACAGTAGAACATGACTATGCAAAACAAAAAAAACTCTCACTTCCTGCTCTTACACAAAAGAATGAATAGGCCATTGTTCCACTGTGGCCATATATGGACATTTTTAATCAATTAACAAAGTCTGTTGTAATCAAAGTTGATCCGCTTTCCTTGATACGATATGTTTTTAGCAGTATAAACTCGCCCGATGCATTTATCTTTTCTTTGTTCTAACTGTCGTCTGCCGCTTTTGAAATCTCCATCATCGACATTGTCTAAGAATTACAATTTTAGTTTTGTTTTTCATGCCCGGTATCAAAGTAAACTAACCCGCGAGGGCAAAATGGGTCCATCTCATCCGCACGGGTAGCCAATCAGAACGATGTTAGCGATGTTATGATTATGCATTTTTGATCAAAGCGTGGGATCGAGATTGCAGGATAGGGCCGAGTTCTTTCTGCACATTTGCGGACCAAGACTAAGTTGAGTTCTGCAAAAAAAACAGAATGGGAAAACGAAGCTAATATCCAGCCATCTTGGTTAAACAAGCTTGGTCAGTAAAATATTCCTTATTTAGAGAAGATACTTGGCCTTATGCAGAATCAAAGATGACCTATTCATTTCCATAGCCAGAAAAAAAAACTATGTTAGTTGCACAATAAATCCACGAGAGTCGGTCATATTTCCTTTTGTTTGACTGTCTTCTGCCGCTTTTCATGTCTCCAACGCCGATACTGTCCAACGATTAAGAGCATATTTTACACAATATTATCTTGCGCGGAATATCAGCGTACTATCCCGAGTGAGGAATATGGGCCGAGAATTTATATCGGTTATCACCTCGAAGATACATACTATTCTCTCTGTAGAATTGGATTATCAGGTGGTTGAATTGATTTTGCATTTTACAGCAGCTCATCACCCCCACAAGCTTCCTTTTCATTGACGAAAATGATCAAAAGAGCGGTCCTTTGATTTCATTTCAGACATCGACGAGTGTCTTCAAAACCATAATTGTAGCGAGAACGCCAACTGTTCAAATACCGGTGGATCTCACAAATGCACCTGCTATCCTGGATTTAGCGGAGATGGACATAAATGCGAAGGTAAAATCCAACAGAACACTATATTTTTAGCGGAGATGGATATAAATGCGATGGTAAAATCCAACAGAACACTATATTTTTAAACAGATAAAATTAGGTTGGCATACTTTTTCCTTTAGAACGCCCCTAAACGATCTATAGCTTTTCAGATGCAAACTCATGTCCTCAGTAAATCTTACGGCTTTGTCAGAAAGAGGTTGAGTTAGCTTGCATTAAGAGTGAGGTTAGAAATCTTTTTTGCTGAGAGCATCCTGTGGTTTTTTTTCAGATTGGAAATTCGGTTTCAGCCTATTTTCATTGTTCTTCTTTATCAACATAATTAATATGGACTGCTGATTTCATTTCAGACATTGATGAGTGTTTCCAAAACAGCCACGACTGCAGCAATAAAACTGCCACTTGTAACAATTCCGAGGGATCATTCAAGTGCATTTGTGAACATGGATTCAGTGGCGACGGACACAACTGCACAGGTACCGAATAGTAATGCTTTGTGGTATCATTGCGAAAAGCCCATAGAAGTGGCCGAAACAAAGGCAATCCAAATGGTAACCTAATATTATACAGGAGGTGATGATTTTAAATTGAAACACTTTCTCCTTCCTGCACCCTCAGTGCATGAGTATGGTCTGTTGATTCCATTTCAGACATCGATGAGTGTGTTAAAAACACGCATAACTGCAGCAAGGGCAGCGCCACTTGTACAAATACTAAGGGATCATTCAAATGCTCTTGTAATCCTGGGTTCACTGGAGATGGATACACCTGCCAAGGTAAGATCTAAATGAGGTCATATAATTCAAGAAATTAGTTTCCCCGCGTCTTGTACCTGCACTTACCAGGTGTTCTAACACCGGTCGAATACCTGCTTCCTGAATGATATCGATCAGCGCTAAATAGCCATTGTAGTATGCTCTTGTATGAAGTTATTCGAATGATTCTATACAATCCTTTCGTGCTGCAAGAAGTGCTGTGAGACTCATATCTCACAAGTTCGCTTATGTGATTAAAAAGAGCGTGAGCCGCACTCTTTTGGTCCAAGTAGTGGGCAGGGAAATTATTGAAGTCACATCCCTCACACTTCCACATCAGTATTTTTGTAATGATATCTATTTCTGACTCGTGCACAAGAATCAAAATAAAGATTTTCTTTCACCTTTAAAACTAGTTGAACTGAGGTAGAAAAAAGCTTATTTGGGCGTGTAACGCCCAAACCTCTTTCGTCAGTATACAACCAGTATTTTTCGTCTCCATTTGCATCGTCATCATCCTCATCGAGATTTCGGGATATGGCCGAGTTCTTTCTGCACATTTGCGAACCAAGACTAAGTTGAGTACTGCAAAAAAAAGATACTTGGCCTTATGCAGAATCAAAGATGACCTATTCATTTCAATACACAGAGAAAAAGGCCATGTTAGTTGCACAATACATCCACGACAGTCGGTCATATTTCCTTTTTTTTTACTCCTTTCTACCGCTTTTCATGTCTCCAACACCGATACTGTCCAACGATTACGAGCATAGTTTACACAATATTTTCTTGCGCGGAATATCAGCGTACTATCCCGAGCGAGGAATATGGGCCGAGAATTTATATCGGTTATCACCTCGAAGATACATACTATTCTCTCTGTAGAATTGGATTATCAGGTGGTTGAATTGATTTTGCATTTCACAGCAGCTCATCACCCCCACAAGCTTCCTTTTCATTGACGAAAATGATCAAGAGAGCGGTCCTTTGATTTCATTTCAGACATCGACGAGTGTCTTCAAAACCATAATTGTAGCGGGAACGCCAACTGTTCAAATACCGATGGATCTCACAAATGCACCTGCTATCCTGGATTTAGCGGAGATGGACATAAATGCGAAGGTAAAATCCAGCAGAACACTATATTTTTAGCGGAGATGGACATAAATGCGAAGGTAAAATCCTACAGAACACTATATTTTTAGACAGATACAATTAGGTTGGCATACTTTTTCCTTTAGAACGCCCCTAAACGATCTATAGCTTTTCAGATGCAAACTCATGTCCTCAGTAAATCTTACGGCTTTTTCAGAAAGAAGTTGAGTTAGCCTGCATTAAGAGTGAGGTTAGAAATCTTCTTTTTTGCTGAGAGCATCCTGTGGTTTTTTTTTCAGATTGGAAATTCGGTTTCAGCCTATTTTCATTGTTCTTCTTTATCAACATAATTAATATGGACTGCTGATTTCATTTCAGACATTGATGAGTGTTTCCAAAACAGCCACGACTGCAGCAATAAAACTGCCACTTGTAACAATTCCGAGGGATCATTCAAGTGCATTTGTGAACATGGATTCAGTGGCGACGGACACAACTGCACAGGTACCGAACAGTAATGCTTTGTGGTATCATTGCGAAATGCCCATAGAAGTGGCCGAAACAAAGGCAATCCAAATGGTAACCTAATATTATACAGGAGGTGATGATTTTAAATTGAAACATTTTCTCCTTCCTGCACCCTCAGTGCATGAGTATGGTCTGTTGATTCCATTTCAGACATCGATGAGTGTGTTAAAAACACGCATAACTGCAGCAAGGGCAGCGCCACTTGTACAAATACTAAGGGATCATTCAAATGCTCTTGTAATCCTGGGTTCACTGGAGATGGATACACCTGCCAAGGTAAGATCTTAATGAGGTCATATAATTCAAGAAATTAGTTTCCCCGCGTCTTGTACCTGCACTTACCAGGTGTTCTAACACCGGTCGAATACCTGCTTCCTGAATGATATCGATCAGCGCTAAATAGCCATTGTAGTATGCTCTTGTATGAAGTTATTCGAATGATTCTATACAATCCTTTCGTGCTGCAAAAAGTGCTTTGAAGGTAAAATCCAACAGAACACTGTATTTTCAGATGCAAACTTATGTACTCAGTAAATCTTACGGCTTTGTCAGATACAGGTTGAGTTAGCCTGCATTAAGAGTGAGGTTAGACATCTCCTTTTTTGCTAAGAGCATCCTGTGGTTTTTCTTCAGATTGGAAATCCGATTTCAGCCTATTTTCATTGTTCTTCGTTATCAACATAATTAATATGGACTGCTGATTTCATTTCAGACATTGATGAGTGTTTCCAAAACAGCCACGACTGCAGCAATAAAACTGCCACTTGTAACAATTCCGAGGGATCATTCGAGTGTATTTGTGAACCTGGATTCAGTGGCGACGGACACAACTGCACAGGTACCGAATAGTAATGCTTTGTGGTATCATTGCGAAAAGCCCATAGAAGTGGCCGAAACAAAGGCAATCCAAATGGGAACCTAATATTACCCGGAAGGTGATGATTTTAAATTGGAACACTTTCCCCTTCCTGCACCCTAAGTGCATGAGTATGGTCTGTTGATTCCATTTCAGACATCGATGAGTGTGATAAAAACACCCATAACTGCAGCAAGGGCAGCGCCACTTGTACAAATACTAAGGGATCATTCAAATGCTCTTGTAATCCTGGATTCACTGGTGATGGATACACCTGCCAAGGTAAGATCTTAATGAGGTCATATAATTCAAGAAATTAGTTTCCCCGCGCCTTGTACCTGCACTTACCAGGCGTTCTAACACCGGTCGAATATCTGCTTCCTGAATGATATCGATCAGCGCTAAATAGCCATTGTAGTATGCTCTTGTATGAAGTTATTCGAATGATTCTATACAATCCTTTCGTGCTGCAAGAAGTGCTGTGAGACTCTCACAAGTTCGCCTATGTAATTAAAAATAGCGTAAAATTTAATTTAATTTACTTTAATTTCCCACGCACGAGATTACTCTGTGATGGATGTCCTCCCCTGGGGTGGGATGGGTGGGTTGTTGTCTTGCGTTTCATACATGAGCCTCTGGCTCGGGCAATATGGGTAACCATGCCCCACGTAAAGACATTAAACTTTGATTACTATTACTATTACTCCAAAAGAAAATTTGCCGGGAATTTTTTGACATAAAATCCAAATATAGTGAATGAGAAGTTTTGTGTTCAGATAAAAATTCATAATTTGTTTTAGACTTTTTACTACCTATAGACAATTAGCAATAAAACGTCACAATTCATTAATCAATTTCATCTGATAAAACTTAGTGCGCAACAAGTAGATGAGTTGATGTTATTGGCTGTAAGACTCAAGTGACGTAAGTCGGTCGTGATTGGTCTGTTTCGATCTGTCGGTAAAGTTAGGTCGTTCTTTTTCGGTCGTTTGTGATGTTTATGTCGTGAATGAGTTGTTTGTATGGAGCGGGTAGTTGTTGACATCTGTTTAGGGGAGTCTGTTCTAAGTTAGTAAACCAGCTTTCCAGAGTCAGTCATTGAAAATAGTCAGTGCTGTAGCGTTATTGAAGCAATAGCGTTATTTAAGCAATAGCGTTATTTAAGCAATAGCGTTATTTAAGCGTTATTTAAGCAATTTATAGCTTTATTTAAGCAATTTATTACGAATCAACTTAACGGCCTGCTCCCAGTTGGCTTGTTAGCTCAATTGGTAGAGCGCTGCACTAGTATCGCAGAGGTCAGTGGTTCGAATCCCGTACAGGCCTGATTTTTTTCAGGTCTGATTTTCGCTATTGCTTAAATAGCGCTATCTACTGCGAGGATCGTGCATCATATGTAAAATTGTTTTTGTTTTAGAAATCATGGCAACTCAAAAAGCGTAAAGAACAATGCAAATATACTGACCCGAACTTGGATATGATATTCTCGAATTTTTAAAGTGCTTCATTTTACCGTTTGTTTAATTTCATTCATGAGTTTTATCATGAACAGAGAAGCCCGCCGCTGCAGCCACGATCAAAACCGGCTTAGGGCCTGATTACATGAGCCGGGCTGGCGTCAGTTTGCCGGGATCTCGGCACGTTTGTCAAACGCAACAAAAATCAACCTCGCGATTACATGACAACCGGGCCGGCCCAGTAAGCCGAGATCCTGGTATCGCGGTGCCGGGATCCCTGCTAACCAGGTTGAAATTTTCCTTTTATATTCGTGTTTAGGCGGGTCAGCCCGGCTCATTAAGCCAGTAAGAGTTTAGCGGGTAACACAATGCTCATGCGCATCTGCTACCCCAAAGTAACGCACTTTAGAAAGAGACCGCATACTTCCTTTCCCCCCCAACTCCATGAACAAATTCGACTGTCAAGCACTTGAAGCTCGTTCGGCCTCTATGCAAATTTTTTTATAGATTCAAGCGAAACAAATTTGCATACAGTCTGTCAAACAGATAATTGATGAACAGGACCGATGGCAGAAAACTCTAAACATAAGCCTTGAATAGTCGGCTCGATCAGTCTTTTAATGAATTTTGTCGCAAAGAACACCAACACGTCGTATCAAGCACACAAGGAATACAAATCGGAAAGTTTAGACGTTTTCAGGAGCAGCTGTTTTGATGGAGCCGCGACATGAAGTGACGGTGCAGATGTCAAACTTACAGAGACCGCAGAATGGAGAAAACAGGAAAACAGACTGAAACTCTGGACTCATATGAACAGCTAAGAATATAATATTTGAGTTAAGGTTATTATATTTAATTTGCTACATGCATCGGAGTCGTGTTAATTTTTATCATATCAATGTCTTGATGATCACATGAACACCCCAGGACGGCGTGATTTTTTTGTCTTCCTTCACAAATTTAAAAAAAAATTGTAAAAAATTCCAAATTCATTTCCCCAAAGTAAACTTTACATATTATGAAAGATCATCAACTCTAGTATTATCATTCGTAATCTTACGAAATTCTGAGCGGAGGCACATGCTAAAGATTATCGTTGTTTTTCGTCTACCGTTTTACGCAACAATGGAGAGCCATAACCTTTTCACTTTTCTTGAATACTGGAAGTAATCTAATCTTTATGAAATCACGGTGTCTAGACAATGACAACTTATACAACAACTTGGAACTGTGATAGCTTTTTCTAGCGCAGTTTTTTTGATACGCGAGTCGAGTGACTCATGACCTATTTTATACCTGTTCGGTGTCGCCAAATCGATGCCGGGACTAAAAACAACACGTTTTCGTAGTTTCGGAAGCAAATAATTTTTTTGAGGAAATAACTGCACAGCAATTGTATACTTTCTAAAGGCTACTTGTATGCAAAAGAACAGCGAATTTTAGTTTTTTGCCTTTGCTATCCAATGTTTGATTTTTGCACAGATTTGCTCTTAATAGAGTATGTAAACGATTGACATTCAACGGTTACTCTAAACTGTGATAAAGTTCCTCATCGCCAACAAAGCTATCCAGAGTTCAATTTCATTAACTTTTATCAACAACTCTAATTTGTAGCTAATAATGCAAAAACAAGACAGCAAAACAGTCACGATACGCGGGGACGTAATCACATACACTACAATGTCAATTCATTCCGGTGTCCACTTGATATAGACTATTTTACAATGGAAACTAGCAAAATATAATTTATTTTAGAGCTAAGAGCCGCATCCGCTTAATAGAGCTGTCTGCTAAATAGGGGTTCGTTATAGAAGGAAAAGTAAGACATTTTTTTCACGACCAGGTTTAGTGTCCGTCTATAAGAGGGTGCCCGTTCAATTGGGGTCCGCTTAATTCAGTAGTGGCTCAATACCAAGTGTAAGAAAATAACGCACGATGATCTCATACTGATTGGAATTAAACTGATGTTGTTAATAAAACATCCATTCCTTTCGTTACAGGCGCAAAGCAGCGGTTGACAAAAATGAATCAGTGCTTTACTGAATAGTAGTAACTCTTAGAAGAGACCAATATACATTCTCCTTTTTTTTTTTTTTGATAGTTTACTTCCCCTTCATTTTATTTGTAATTTTTTTGAAGCAGATTCAGCTTCCGGACAAAATTCCTCACAGGACTACCACCAGGTCTACGTTGAACCACCTTGCAACCCACTCTCTGATGCTGATGATGACGTAGAACATGTCCCAATTGCAAATAAGATTAAGAATCCGTTATCAGACAAACAAATCTACAAAATGTAAACTGCTAAGTGCCTAGATCCAACAAACTTACTCTAAAAACGGTGCTAAGTACAAAATTTGTAAATTAAACAGGGAGAGAGGAAGGGAGGAAAAGCCGTAAAACAGAGTTCATTTTAAGCCTCGTTTTGATATACGTATTTCGAGTCTTATCTAGAAATACTTGGGGTGTTTCTTAGATAGGCTGTC
The DNA here is from genome assembly GCF_964205215.1 of Stylophora pistillata. Taxonomy (NCBI): domain Eukaryota; kingdom Metazoa; phylum Cnidaria; class Anthozoa; order Scleractinia; family Pocilloporidae; genus Stylophora; species Stylophora pistillata. The sequence goes on from NC_142520.1 coordinate 7,437,942, forward strand.
ACAGTGAAAGAAAAATCAGGATGACTAGAAGCGGCTATAATTTTTTATATTGAAAGTTTGGTAACAAAATATCGGTCACATTTACCAAGACTGCTAACAACAACAAAAAATATCTTTTTTCTAAACTAAAGACAATTTTTTGCAAAACAGATCAAGACCTCGTTGCAGTAATTTCTGGTGGCGCCGAGGTAACCAGAGGACTTCAGGAAAACATAATATTGAATGCTTCACTGTCATATGACCCGGAAGATCCGCATAGTAACCAATCAAGAATGAACTTTATCTGGCATTATGGCAAAATCACAGCAGACCACTCCAGAAAACAAGTGGAAGGGAATGCGAACAAAGGTTTCCCAACGACAGTAAACGAGTCAGCTATCTATTATAATGGAACAGCATCTGGCGAAACAATGTCCCTAAACAAGGAAACTTTGTCTCCGAATCAGACCTACATAGTTAAACTGGAAGTGACCAAGGACACTCGCATTTCCACCGTTTATCAAGTAATCCATTTGTTGGAAGGAGACCCCCCAAAAATATATCAAAGGTTAGGGATTTCCTTTGTCTTTTGCAGTTTTTGGGTTATTCGTATTGTTTTTGCTTTCGTTTATGTTGCCGTTGTTTATACCTCTATTTATTCTTGACTTTGCTTTTGCTCTTTATTTTCGCTGCTGATGCCTCTGTTGTCCTTTTCTTCCTATTTTCTTACTGGTTTTGTTAGTATTCGTTGTTTCTGCTGTCTTCGTTTTTTGTTGCTTTCTTGCTGCTGTTAATGATATTGTTGTTGCTGACATTGCCGTTATTGTTTGTTGAAGTTACTTCATTAGCAGGTACTCATATCAGTGCTACATCGCAGTCACTGTTGCTGCTGTTATTCATAATTTTAACATATGCTCTCGTCAGACAACAGGAGTTCAAAACTTTTCTTCGCTGAGTGATGGTCTAATCTTTTTTGTCGCATTCTAGATGTTTCTTTAACTGCCAACCTAAAACGAGTCCCTTGGTTAAACTTGGAGTCCAATCTTTATGCATGGGATTACAGGGCTCTAAAATATCTTCTTTTGAATGGATGCTCTACCAGCAAAAAAACACCATCACCTGGCAAAGGAAACATAATCTACGAAACATCACAAGTACACCACTGAATTCAAGGAATATTGTTATCAAAGGAGGTTCCCTTACTGGCGGAAGAAGGTATCGCCTGGTACTACTCATTACAACTACGGACGCTAGAGGGGGAATGAGTGCTTACGACATTATCACGGCATTACCCCCCAAAAAGGGGAACTGCTCGATCACTCCGGCAAACGGTACCTCACTGAAAACTTATTTTAATCTTAGCTGTAGCAACTGGAAAAGTAACAGCACCCCTCTGTCCTACGAGTTTCAATACAGGCTACAGAACGGTCTTTACAGTGTGTTATATCGCGGCGCTAACAACACCATAAGTGCTAAGATACCGCCTGGGAACAAGGAAGAATGCTTTGTTGTCAAGTTCACCGTTACAGTAACTGACAAATTTGGAATTTCTGCTTCCCCAGTCCCTTTGACAGTCCAGGTAGGTCGATAGTTATTAATTTAATTTCTAGCATGAGATAAAGTGGGAACACATTGATTTCTTTTGGTCTCTATTACTTTAGATTAAGCTCTCTTTAAAAGGGACAAGGTTCTAAAGAAACTATAATGCTGCGCGTGGGTAGGGGAGTGTAAAAAGAGCTTTTCCAAAAACTTTTTACTGTGGCCAAATTACATTTCGTTGAGTTTGAGAAAAAATTATTAATGATATTCACCATTGGGTCGGTCCGTATTGGGAAAAACTGTGCCCTCTGTCTTGGCTTTCCAAGACCTTGGGTAGATTTTTTTACAATACGGACCTCCCAGCTTGTGAACAACAAGTATTTATGCTGTCAAACTCTCTTTAGGCGTGTAACCAAGTCGATACCTGCTTTTGACCTTTTACAGATCAAGCCATATCAGCAAGAAAACATGACAAATATCACAGACCTCCTCGTGGCAAGTTTATTCAAAGAATCCATCAACAGTGAAAACCTGAGAGAAGCGGCGCTACGTGCGAACTCTATCATACAATCAGTTTTGCAAGAACCCTCAATTGATTTGCAGGAGAGATACAAGGTATTTTTAAAAGCCTAATGCATACTTAAATAGTGAAGCAAATCTAGTTCATCGTGATCTTAAAATCCAATAAACAAAGAGTTTCCCTGGAGAGAAACAGAAATAAAATTGTATCGAAAATCATATATCAAACCATCAACTTTCGAATAACAAACAAATATATTACACTAAGTGTATTGGCATACTTTTTTAGTAAATGAGAGCCTTATATGTTCAATATCTGGAATTTGTGATGCTCAGGAATCATGGCTTACAGGTTTTATGTCTTTACATTTTTCTTGCGCCGGAACAAAGAGGGCTTCTTATGAATAGAATGTAAACGCTGTACAGCCTTGAGTTGAATTTCAAAAGAGTACTTTCAGCTTCTTAAAATGAAGTTTAAGATATATTCCATTGGCGTAAATAACCGGTACACATCCCTCAGTTTCAGCTTGGACGTATGTTCCAACTAGCGATGTCTTAGGATCAATCACACACTTGCGATTATATCATTTTGATAGTTGTCAGTATCAATATCATCAGGAGACCTGATACTTTGAGTATAAACATACCTTTAAAAGGGTTTCAGTTCTTTGGAATGAGCCTCATGTGTGGGATATAGTCTACTTTCTTGATTCTTTCCCCCCTAAAATAACCTTCAGTTGTACGTGTTTATTACTTTCAAGGTAATGGAGTACATCCTAGTAGAAGTTTCTTCCTTGGAAGCGAAAAATGTCTTGGACCTGCTTCAAAGCTCATCAGCTATCGGTTCTGCTCTTCAACTTTTGGATAAAGTGAACCACGTGTCACTGGTAAGTTACATAATATTGCTTTGGATGGGACAAAACTGAAAGAATGACACATATATGTATATTTTATATTAATGTTTGAGTAACTTTGGTCGCTATATATGTCGATTTTTTTTTTTATAGCCAGACGGGCTCAAAACCCAACAGCAAAAACAACGATAAAGATTAAAAAAATTTAAAAAAAAGGAAGCATAAAATACCAAGTCATACTTAGTGATTTATTGAACTTACATTAACTAACTCACGCCAGAATATCTCTACAAAGGTTAATGAAAACAAAACTGAAAGTAACCAATTTCAGCCGCTCAACCTAATTTGCACTCCATAGAATATCTCCCTGATTGCGGTCCGTTCAATGACGTCCCTTTTATGGTCTCTCGCCCGGAAAAAAGACGTAGCAGATATACACCTGACAACTAAGTCAGCAGAAAACTTGGCTTTATGTTTAAATAGCGTGTTGAAGGCAGCAGCCGTGATTGCTTCAGAGGATTCAAAATCAAGTTTTCAAGAACAGGTATTGTAGCGTACATTTAGGTGGTGTCGACAAGTCTACGAATTAAATGAACACTCTTTACTAACGTATCCATGTGTGCCAGCAAATTCTTATTTTTTCTCTTTCCACCCCACGGTCATTACTTTTTAATTCATTGGTGAGTGGTCCACAGAAGATTGCTGTTAACTTCACCGTCACTCCTTTCTTTTTTCAGATTTCGAACCTTTTTGTTTTGAACTTTTGACGATTCATAATTTTTTTATATTCTATGTCTATTTGTGTCATTTCTACAGGGTAAGATGTTAGTGAAGATTTCGATGAAGGTCCTCGATAACGTTACAGACTCATTGCTGGCCTTGACTGTCCCTGATGAAAAAGCGATAACAATCACAGCAGGGCAATTGTCCATGAAACTTGGAAGATATAGCCGCCAAAGACTTTCAGGACTGGAAATAAAAGCAGGAAAAGGGCGGTTTAGGTTACCGTCTGAAAGCCTGTTGATAGTCTCCGGAGTGAAAAAAACAAGTTTTGTAGATGCTAAGGTAGGTATTTATGCCCTAAAGGTAAACTTAATGTATTCGTGGCGAGATCAGGAAAGTATTTGTCCGCTAATACCGACGCCAGTCAAGTCAAAGTAGTAAAGTAGCACACTAGGTACCCTGAGGACTGCCTATATCCAGAGGCAACTCTAATTATTATTTTGTTTTGACTTGTTCAACTCTAACACTTAATATAGCAAAAAGAATCGAATCGAATCAAGCTTGATTTTCTTAATATCGCCTTAAATAGATTTTAAACTTGAGTTAAAAACAGCATCAAGTCTCTCAGAAGCCTTAGTCGTCGCTTTTCGCTCTGGCCCGATATTTCTCGCTTTAAAATATTTCAAAAAAAGTGACCAGGCGAATAAAATTGTATATTTCTTTCATTGTTTTCTAAATATATATTTATTCATGTAAGTATAAAGTGCTGTTTCGGCCTTCTGGGCCTCATCAGTGCATAAGCTTACGTTTAATAGTACGACGAAATCCCTTGTAAAAACAAACAAACAGACAAACAAACAAACAAACGAAGCTGAAATATTGTTACTCTTTTAGATGCTGTCATTCTCTTTCAAACCTTACACTTGGGACGGCACAAAGGAGCGAGTTGGCTCTCATGTTGTAACCCTGCTGTTGAAAAACAACTATAGCGAGCCTATTAAAGTATCTAATCTCACAGAAGACATTGTCGTCATAGTTACGCCTTCGAAACTTCGAAAAAAATTTCTAGAGAAGTCATGGTATTTCACGAAATATGACGATATACGTTTCCACGAGATAAGCGTGAAATATGAAAACACCTTGCTAATCCTGGAAATAAAACCTCAAGACCCAACCCTACATCTGTTTGTCTATATGCGTTTTGGTCAGCGGCCAACATCTCAAGACCACGACCTCAATGCCACAATCTTTCAAGGCCAAATGTGCGTTTGGATGCTACGTGCGCGTGACAAAAGACAAGGACAAACAGTCTGCTCCCTAAATGCACCGATACAAGTTCTGGCTGAGCATCCAGGGAAATACTTTCTTAGCGTAAAAAATGCCAACGCCACAATGAAGTTATCTCACAAAAGACATAAAAGATCTTGTTTAGGAGAAAAGCGAGGGAAGCGCTCCTGCGTCGAAGTTAAAGATCCACCATCCACCCCACCCCAGGATGAAAATGTCCCTGTGATTCCAGTTTATGATCCACAACAGATGAGAACTACACTCTGAAGGTGGCCTTAGGTAGTTGTGTTTACTGGTCAGAAAAATTTGACAAGTGGATATCATCTGGCTGTCGGGTAAGTGAAAAGTTAAAAATGAACTTTAGGACAATAATTATTGTTATAATTTTGCATTGCTTTCAACACATTTTAGAAAAGTCGTTCCTTTCTTAGTAATTTTTGAAAAATTATTATGGTATTATAATAATCCTCATTCACTAGACTTATCATTGTATTCAGGCCAAACGTTGTTTTGATAACATTTTCCGTTGGTTCTGCTATCGTAAAAGGTCGAAAAAATTTGATAACCAACATAAGCTTAGCAGCGCCTTAAAAGAGAAAGGTACAGAGTGATAAGCAGCTGCAGCCAAAATCATTATGATAAACTTCATCACTTACATCTTCCTTTTAATTTATAATTCCAGGTTTTGGCAGCATCAGACCGATTCATAAATTGTAGCTGCAATCATTTGACATCATTTGGAGGAAGTCTTTTAGTTGAACCGAATCCTATTGACTTTGACAAGGTTCTAGTCGAGCTCCAGCAGTTACCGGAAACTGGAAATATTGCAGTAATTGTGGCTATGGCGGTGGTTCTGTTGTGTTATGCGTCTGCAATTGTTATCGTAAGGAAATTCGACAAGGAAGACGCGAAAAATGTTAGTAAAGAACCAGATTTTGCTCTTGACCATTATTTTCACGAGGTTTGCTCTCCACTACACTGTATAACTGTTTACAACCAAGATCTCATTGTAAATTCGTACCTCCAACTGCTAAGCATTATTTTGTGAATAAGTCATGAACATTTGCTAATAGATGAAGATAAAAATTCTTCTACTTGATAAGTTTGAATATTCCTATTCCTTATTTACTGGATAATGTTTGGATATAAAAGGTAGAAATTACATATGGATCACCGTTGGGAGTTAAAGGATTAACAAAAAGAAGGCTTTTAATTTTTTTTTCTTACATTATTTGCTTTAAAGGCTTGTTGAGATGAATATGTTGATTGTGAAGTAATAGTCAATTAGATTAAACCGTCTCCAGGGTTTACCATGTATTTTTGGAATGAAACAAAAAAATCTAATTGAAAATATGAATTAGCTAGTCAAGTAAATAAATTATGCTTTTTCATTTTTTGTTTTGTTTTTTTTTTTTAGGAGGAATCCCCGATCCACCTTCCATCTTCTCCAAACAGTACATATGAATACGAAATAGTGATTACTACTGGTGCGTGGAAAAATTCGGGCACGACTGCTCCTGTTGCTTTGGAGATTTACGGTTCTGACGGAAAGAGTGGCATTCTTCATCTCAGCCAAGAAGAGCCTGGTGCAGTTAATATGTTATTTTCTCGAGGTAATTCCGATGTTTTTGTACTTTATGTTAATAAATAACTTGGTTGGATTCAAGGACTACAGATTGGTCATGATAATTTTGGAAATAATCCTTCGTGGTTTCTTGAGGAAATTCTGATTCGGGACGTACAAACTAACCAGTCGTGGAAATTTATGGCGAATCTGTGGTTTGCTCTTGAGCGCGGAGATGGGCGCATCGAGCGAACAATCTACAAGACCTCAAATCATCTGGATTTCGGCAGTGAAGTCGCAAGACGTTGGCGAAGAGGCCTTGCGGAGTGGCATATTTGGATTTCAGTTGCAGCGAAACTACGAAGAAGCCGCTTTACAAGAGTACAGCGGCTTTCTTGTTGCCTGTCAGTGCTTTTGACATCCATGTTTGCTAACGCGATGTTCTATAAGTTAGAAGGAAATTACGAACTGCCTATCCAGGTTGGACCGCTTAAAATGTCGTGGAGACAAGTTGTGACTGGCATTGAAAGCGCACTTGTTGTAGCACCCATAAATATTATCATAGCGTTATTTTTTCAGAAAGGAGCTGAAAAGTGTGCAACAAACAACGGCTATTGTCATAAAGGCACCTTTATCACTGGTATTGCTTGGTTTTTGTTGCTCTGTTCTTGTACTGTTTCGGCTGCGTTTTCAATATTCTACAGTCTAATTTGGGAAAAGAGTGTCAGCGAGCAGTAGCTATCTTCGATGCTTATCTCATTCGCCCAGGACGTAACAATCAAGGAACCAGTAAAGGTGTTCTTCACAGCTCTAACTATTGCAGCCATTTTAAGGATAAAGGCAAAGAGATCAAAAGTACATGCCTCTGAAAGCCCTCAGCAAGCTAAGACTGAGTACTCTAAACAAAAGTTTTGGGCACTGCAATTATCAGATGTGGAAAAGATGAGGAGACAACAAGCTAAGAAACAGAACCTGACACGTTACTTCACAGAATTGGTTGCATACCTGGTCTTCGTTTTCTTGCTAATGGTAGTGTGCTATGGAAATAGAAATGATCATCGGTACTTGATGACGAAATCAATCAGAGATGGACTACCAAGCTTCAGCAGGGTGAGTAGACGTTAGTTGATTTTGATTAATATATTGCTGAAATTTCTGTGTTTGATTGATCTTACAGCTTTTATTCCTATGTATGGTTCCAAGTTGAGTATACAAGGAAAAATGTTACTTTGACGGCCTGCTGAAGAACTGGAAAATAAAATCGTTTATAGACAATTCAGACATTGGCTAAGACACTTTCTGCTATAGTGATTGACGTATTGAGCAAGACTGAGACTCAACACTAAGGAGAGATTCCAAGCAAAGTGGTATAAAGTCATCAAGAGATTGACATTACATCAACCTTTGAACTCCCAAGATCCTTTTGTTAATTCTCCCCTCTTGCTGCTACACATTTCCTTGTTAATTAGTTACAAGAATTTAGTGTTAGATCAAAGCTTCAAATTCTACATGATAACTTTGAGCATTCTCATTATCTGTTTACTGAATAATGTATGGATATCTTGAGGAGAAGTTCTATGTTAATCACTTCTGGGAGATACAAGGTTAAAGGAGGATATTCAGAAAGTGGCTGCTAACTCATACAAACATCCTTGAAATAAATAAACAAAAATTAATTTTCGAGGGAATGGGGTATAATGGGAAATATAAATAATTTTGGGAATTAGAAATAATGGTCTAAAAACGGGCTTAAAAATACTTACTCGTTTGCGTGGATCGAACTTCTCATCTATTCATACAGCTAAACGTATAAACCAAACGAAATATATCTAATCTGACGATCTTGTATTAATTCAGGTGAAAAACAGCACTATGTACTGGAACTGGTTACAGAAAGTTTACATCCCAGGAGTGTTTTCCGGAAGATGGTACAACGGTCAAGAGGAGAAGAAAACAATGTATATTGGTAATAAACACTCTCTTCTTGTCGGTATGGCTCGTATAAGGCAACTCAGAGTGAATTCGAGTAAGCATTTCCTTGTTTGTATGTTTATTTATTTATTTATTCATTCATTGTTTTCGATTTTAGTGACAAGGCTATTTACACACACACTTAATTTTACACTTTATAGTCATACACGAAAAACCGGCTGTAATAGTGAAATAATAGTGTCAAATCTCTCGGCCTCTGACCATTCTAACAGCGTTGGTGACTAGGGGAAGCTGCGTTTTTTATTCAACGTAAAAGTTAGAATCGATCAACGGCATTCCTCTCCCCTTAGGTAAATTCTAAGGGTTCTACAACTATCTTTTATTTTTCATAGCAGAGATGTCCATGTCCTTTTAAAAGTACGATTGAAATGACACAAACCGCTGAACACAATGAATACCAAAACAAGCTTCTTTGGTAATAATCTTTTGTTTTTCAAAATGCAGCACAGTGCAAAGTCCCGAACTATATCGAAGAATGTTTCGAGGGATACTCGGTAAAGAACGAAGACAAGGCCGCGTACAATAAACCAGGCTGGAGGCCTGTTGACAATGCTGCGAGGAATGACGAGTTGCTACGTCTTTGCCCGAGGCCATGGCGATATCAACATGTTGAAGACACCGACACTATACCTAGGTGGGGACAGTTCTCCTATTATCATGGAGGAGGATTTGTAGCAGACCTCGGATATCAGAATCATACAGGATTCAGCATAGTAACAGATTTACAAAAATACAATTGGCTTGACAGAAAAACTCGAGTGGTCATCCCAGAGTTTTCTACGTTTAATCCATCAGCAAATGTTCTAGGTGTTGCCACATACTTCTACGAGGTTCAAGCATCTGGGCTGAAAACAGCTTCCATGCAAACCCACAGTCTGTCAATTGATTCTACTGACACTTCCTCTCATCAGTTTTACTCGATTTGCACGTTTCTCTTCATTTTATCTGTTTTTTTGTATTTTGGGAGAGAAAACTTGAGGCTTTATAATCATCGTTCTCGATATTTTAAGTCCATGTGGAATTGGATCGAGATATTCCAATTTTTTTTTCTCTCTGTTTCCCGTGGTAACTTATATGATACGACAGAGTAAAGTTATTTCAATCATGGGCAAAGTGCATAAAAACATTTACGCAAATCCAAGTTTTCAAGAAGCTATCACTTGCCAAGAAGTAGAAAACGCCGTCCTTGGTATTCTGATTTTCATCGTCACTACCAAACTCTTGCGAATGATTCGCTTCAACAACCGTGTGGCTCTATTCTCCAAAACATTGAAGATATCTGCACGATCTTTGACCTCGTTTAGTTTTGTTTTTTTAATTTTCTTTGTTGCATTTTTGCACTTCGGTGTCTTGATGTTTGGTTGTGTATCTGAGCGCTACTCTTCGGTGCTAAAAGGAGCTTATTTCCAGCTTGAGCTAACTCTTGGTCGAGTGAAAGCTAGACCAATCAATGAACTAGCAGAGGCCAACACCATATACGCCAGAGTATTCGCGTATTTAATTCTTTTAACTCTTACTATCCTTTGCATGAACTTTTTTATCGTTATAATGAACGATGCCCTTTCGGATGCTAAGAATAATGTGAACGGGGATGAGCTGTATGAACTTATTGATGAGCACCGTTGCTCGGCCTCAAAAGAAAGAAAAAAATTTTTAGATGCAATCAGTAACTCACTGAGTCAGTTGAGAACCTTCCAAAAATCAGAAGACACAAAAGACAAGTATTCAGGAAACGTTGGCCTTGACTCCAAGAACATTTTGAATCTGAACTTTAATTTAAAAAGTCAGGCTACGGTAGCTTTGAGGGAGAAAACATCTAGAGGAACAATAAGTAAACAGCAGTGCAGCACGAGGAAACAATCATTTTTTGACAAGATAATTAACATGTTAAAATCTCTCAAAGGTGAAAGCAATGAAGAATGCAGCAAACGTCCAGAAGAAAAGAAAGTGAGATTTCAAGAGGATGTCGTAGAGTCTTCTCTCCATAGATTAGGCCGGAGAAAGCGTGACCTGTTACAACGACTGGAGAGAATTGTTTCAGAGTTCTCAGAAGAAGACGAAGATTTTAATTTGTTATTAAAAACTGCAAAGGCTCGAAACTTCAAGGTTTAGAGACAATAATAAGAAAATGTGAAAAAGAGTAAAGAACTACATCAAAAACTAAGATGAAAAACGGATACTTGAGCACAAGACATCTTGCAGAGACGCAATGAGTTCCTCAGCGTGTTGCACGATTGTAGCGAAGAAAGGAAAAAAAAAAAAAACACGGAACTTTGTTTTAGAGTTTTCTGAGCTGATCCCAGAGGAAGAACTTGTATACGACTTTTCATTTGAGCCAAGTGATTGTATATTAACATGGCCCGTATTTAAGATTTGAAGGCCCGTATTCAAGATTTGAAGGATGATATATGTGTCTTAGAGTTTCGTGATACTTGCTGTAAATATTTTTAATCACTTTTATTCTTAGTAACTGGGGATCTCTCTTTCTCGTATTCAACATTTTTTTTCGTTTTATTTATTGTATTGTAATGATGAAATTGATTAGGTGTGTTCATTGAATTGGACTTACTTATTTATTTCTTTAGCGCTTTTGTTCGGAGAAACTAGCACCACTCATGCTTCGCTGAAATTCGAACGGAAATAAAGTTATGTACGCAAAATTGACATCATGTTGCTGCTCTCTAACGTGTTGACCCGCTCTCCCCTTATGCTTGTCCAAGTTTCTACGACACAGACACCAGGAGGATGCTTAGAATAATGAACGAGATGTGGTTCGGCGCATGTTAAAAAGTTATTTTAATTTGGAGACGACACAATTATGCAGTTTTCAATTCATAATCGTTTTGTCGTGACAGTCCTCTTAAAAAGCTTTTAACAGAAAGTTTTTAGTCTCCCTTTATACTTTGCTGGTAACGACCTAGCCCCTCACGGTTCACCCTGAGAACCATGGGATCCCCCTCAACATGCCACTCCCCTCCTAGGCCATAAACAATGACTGACTCCAACAGGGAACATTTCACGCGTCCTTGGAGAATTATACTAATAACGAAATCATGTTGTGGGCCGCCGCCCTGGCGAAACCTATAGTCCCTGGTGAGCAATATGGTGCTTCTTGGGGAAGCGACACCTTTTTAGTCACTTATTCCATGGTTAGCTTCAGCGAGCGCGTTCTTGCTTGTTAGAACCACATTTTTTCGGCAGGTTTTCGGGTTGAGCCGCATAGAGGTATCTGAACCTTCCTCTTGAAAATGTTGTGTCCGGAGAGGAAGTTTAAATCAAAATTCTTCGTTGGAGAAGCATTGGAGCAGGAAGCATGTAGCCATATTCTGACACGAGCAATGAAAGCGTAAGGATTTTTTTCTAATATATCTATTAAATAACTATACTATATCGTAATATTAACGCATAGTTAGTTTGCAGTAAGTACATTTACAATGTTACGAGTTTAAACGAGGAATTTTCACAGTAGATGCTTTCAGCGACAGATCAACTCGTGACAGGTTTATCTTTGCGTTTTCTTTTCAATTCGGCTCCTGCTTCTTTAAATTTTTAAAAACGACACCCGTATCCTGTAGAAATTAACGAATTACACCCCAAAGACAGAATAAAAAAAAAAAAAATTGGCATAGTACTTATGTTTTCCATCGATCCCATTACAGCAGTATGACATCAGTCGTCACAGTTTTAATTGTCCTATTTCCCAATGAATTCGCTATGTAAAATGGATTGTTTCTGATTGGAAAAACCTTGCAATTTATATATATGATAAATTATATCACCTGAACTGCTCTTCATCGTTTAATTGATCATAAATTTAATATTGAAGCTAAATAGCTCAGGTGCATTAACAAATTACAGTTTTCAGTACCAAGCAATTAAATTCTTCGGAGATCTTTTATAATCGGTGAAAAACAACTAACAAAACAACAATGCTGCCATTTGTGAAGCATAGTTGTATATTTGTGAGAAGAAAATATCCAACTTTGGTCCGATCGAGAGGCGAACATTTTTTAACTCACGAGTAACTGTCTAATTCATAGCCAAGCTTGCGGCGCGTGTAGCGAAGACCTATTCTTAAAACAAAAACATAGAAAAAATGGTGGTAGGACATCAAGACGAAAAATAAAACTGTTCAAACAGTATAGTGCTGAGGAAATTTTGCGATGTTATGCTATATTTTTCGGTCTGTCGTGAGGTTTGGAATTTTATTATTGACTCACCCCTCCACACACCCTCCCTCCCCTCCCTTCATGGTTATTCTAATTCCCATACCGACGAAGTTATTGGCATACGGTGTAAACGTTAACAATTACAACACGCAACTTCATTTCTTTGATGAATGGATGGATATATATTTTTTTTTTCCAATTGACAGATGGAATACTTGCAATCGTTTTCTTTAGGGAAAATACTAATTCACAATAGACATCTACATCTAAGCATGATTCCTGAACTATTTTCACTAACCGCGCATTTTATCAAACTTTCACTATCTGCGTTACAACCAATTGTAAACCAAGCAATTTCAATATCTTGAATTTCTTGTTTTAATGAAGCCAACCATTCCTTCACACCTGGTGGAAATAGCCTCTAGCCTCATTGGTCCGTTTATAAAGAGAAGGGTCAAGCGCGAATTTGTTTTGTCTTGACAGGAGCATGACGATCCAACAATGCTCGCAAGGTATTATGAAATTGCAAGACAAGCTCTTCAAAGTTGTCAGACGGGTGATAAAACAAATCCCTATCAATGACGTCACGCTTGAAGGCAGCGGTATCAATAACACGTACTTTCCTAAATGAAACAGAAGAAACAGCCCAGTGCCGCTTGGCTACTCTCAATGAACAGACCACCGGTAAATGATCCGATATTGGGAAGTCAGTAAATGGAGCCCCGCAGATGACACTGTCAGAATTCCGGGTAATAACCAGATCTGATGTGTGACCCTGATCATGTGTTAATACGTTTACATGCTGAGTTAAGGACATGGACTTCAGTGGCTCGCGGAAACAATGAGCAGAAGAATCATTAGGATCATCCACATGAACATTGAAGTCGCCAGTTAAACAAAGTGGTTCAGACGAAAAGATGATCGATTCAAGGTAGACTACAAACTCATCCAGAAACGTAGATATAGTAACAGGGTGGGACAAAGAATAAGGTGGTCGATAAACAATAACAAGTCTAAACCGCAAAGACTCATTAAATAATAAATATTCTGCAAATTCAAAAGATGACTTGGAACCAGAATAAATATTCGAAACATGAATGCCATCCCTGAATAAGAGACCAATGCCACCACCCACACGATCGCTCCTCGGGCAGTGAACAAAATTATATTCAGCAGGCGTAATCTCCTTGCACACCGCCGAGTCATTAAGCGAAAGGCAAGTCTCGGTTATAGCAAACACGTCCGCTTTATGTTCACAGACATAGTCAAAGAAGAGAGCAGATTTATTTTTGAGCGAACGAGCATTCAAACTACATAAGGTCCACTGGACTTAAATTGACGTGGCCCTAGATGAAACGCATCCAATCTCAGTGAGGTTTGAAATGTTTCGACAACGATAGGCATTCGATAAACGACAACACTGGCGATCAGTGATTCTTGAAGGAATAAATTGAAAATCATCAGGACCAGGATTGACATTGATGTCACCACTGATAACCAAACAGATGAGATTAAAAGTGAAAGTGGAATTCGGATAATGACTGATTGACAACAGGAAAAAGCCACAACGTCGTGCACGCCTAAATCCAAGATGGCGAGTCCGATACATCAGCAATGAGTTGAAGTGACAACGATTTGCACTGCCAAAAATAGGAAGATCTATTCTTCGAGAAAGCCAAACTTCAGATAAATCCAATGGAATAGTATATAGCAAGCTATAAGAACTAAAAGCCATAAGAAAAATAACAAATAAGGCAAAAACAGCGGAGCCGGTAAAAACGTGACCGACCGTCATTTGCATGCAAAAACTCTATTTTATCTAGTGGTTATGCATATGCTCTAGAACTGTTAGGGAAGCAGTGAACGGTATTGGAACATCCTGTAGCCCCAAGCAAAATCTAACCGGAAAGAAAAGATTATCGGCGGATTTTATTAGGCTCTCTTGGCGAAACAAATCAAACCTTGTTAATATCTGTTCTTGACTTTTATTATATTTGAAAAGAATACAGGTAATAAAGGGGGTGTGGACAAAACGTGGGGTAGGCCATGGTGTTGGCCCTGGCATACCCTGTGGACAGATTTTTAAAGGACATCATTGCTGGAAACGTTTGAACGTTTTCCTGAGTAGTCTTACCAACGACTTTCTTCTGCTGTTTTGGCGGCCACATTCTGATCAAAATTTTCTCTGTTCCTCGATTTCTGTTTTGGCGGCCACATTCCGATCAAACTTTCTTTACCTTCTGATAGGAAATCGAGGAACAGAAGCCGGTTAAACCCAACTTTTGGGCAAACATCATATCAGCTCTCCTTTCAAACTAGTGCAATACTGGCCCTTTCTTTGGAAAAGCAAGTAAAGTTTGCGAATTGTTTATGACGGCGATGCATGCGTGTCCCGGGATGCTCGTTGCAAATTCATTACTCTACAGCACTTAAGAGGCACTTAAAAAATTGGCCTGGTAAGTAATGTCTGCACTTTCTTACTTGGATATGTTCTCCGATATAACGCAGTTCATTACATATTTACACTTGTAAGTAAAGTCTGTTTACGAGCTTAGTGGCCCATTAGGCCGGTGCTTAGCATGAAGGGACTAGGCGTATTTTTACTCCCCCCTGGATGGGATGCTAGTCCATCGCAGGGTTACCCCAGCATTAAATTGCCGGTACCCATTTATACATCTGGGTGGAGAGAGGCACTGTCAGAATAAAGTCCCTTGCTTAAGAACACAACACAATGTCCCGGCCGGGGCACGAACCCGGACCACTCGATCCGGAGTCAAGCCCACTAACCATGAGGCCACCGTGTCTTCACACATTTTTACACTAGCACTTCACTATATGTTACCAACTAACAGCCTCTACCGTGAAGCCGCCATTTTGCATATCCTCTGCGACCACGCACTATTGGCCCCTCCTCTCCCTCTCCCCCTTAACCTACCGTTATGGGTGAGTGCTTGAGTGAGTGCTGCAATAATTGCATTGTTTCGTTCTCTTGAACGCTGAAAATCGTGTTAGCGACCTCTTAGTATACCCCTTTTAGAGACATAGAATTGTACGCCAGCGTATTCGTTCGACTGTTACTGATGTTATTTTTGTTTTTAGAAATCTGACCACCGGTAGGCCACAGGGTAGGCTATGGCCTACACGAGGGCCTACCCCACGTTTTGTCAACACCCTAATAAAAGTAAGTATTTGAGTAAAAACGGAGGAGGATATACGTTTAAACTTGTTTCTGAATGAAGTTTTTAGTTTTGTTAGGACTCAAAATGATTTGGAAACAGTTAACCACACTGACAAAATTACGCGGTTATGAAATAGGAATCCACGATATAATTCATGATTAGTAAGTAAATGAGTAAAAACAGAGGAAGATATAAGTTTCAACTTGTTTCTGAATGTAGTTTTTAGTTTTGTTAAGACTCAAAATGATTTGGGAACAGCTAACCACAATGACAAAATCACGCGGTTATGAAATAGGAATGCGCGATATAATTCATGATTGTTCTGTCATAAATAACGCTCGGGGCAACACCTTTTCAGAAATAACGTGTAGGGTATTAGAACATAATAGCCTAGTTACTCGGGCTTCCGTAGGGACGGCCGAGTCTGAAATTGCAAGCCGTTTTAGTCGCCAAAAGGGGTCATGGTCCCAGACGTTCCTTGCGTAAATCAAGGAGAATTAAGTAATTTAATTGAAAGCAAGATATCTTTAGAGACCTTGATTTTAAGGAACCACACTGGGAAAACAGGCTTTTTAATGTGGATTTCAAGTTACTGTATAGCTTGTATTTATCAACAAAATACTACAGCAAAGCAATTGTTTTCTTTTCTAACATATGAAGACAGTCATTCACCTGCAATGAAACAGACAAAACACATTCGTGGTGTGAATAATCTAGTAGAGGAAATTAATAATATCATTCAAAATAAACAAGAATGTCAGACTTTGGACTATGATATACAATTTATTAGCCGTTCATATAAAATTACTGAAATTGAAAGGAAATGCATCACGAGAAAACACAGGCAAAGACACATGTATGACAGCATGGAACCTGTTGCCAAAAAAAGGTGTCTAGAAGAAATTAAAAGAAGATATTCAACTCTGGATGTTACAAAGAACACATAATTACTTTCCCTGCAACACAATGAGAAATTAATGAAAGCCAGATCAGTTGAATTGTGTATTAACCAGTTTAAGATAAGGCCCTTATTTTATATGTACTGCCTGTAATCGAATACTTCAGTTATAGGAAATCAGTGATAACATGCATAAACAAGAAGTACTCTTGCAAAATATATTTCAATATTCGACAGTCATTTGATGGAAAACAGTATATACGCAACACATGTCATTCAAAGGTTATAAAAGGAAAATTACCATGTCAGGCTGTAGTGAACAATATGTATGTGGATGAAATACCCACAGAACTATTCTCACTAGAAAAACTACAAGAAATACTAATAGCTGAACACATAGTATTTGAGAAGATTGTGGTCATTCCTAAAGGACAATAGAGAAAAATTAAAGGTGCAATATGCAATGTACCTGTAGAACGTGATCAGACACGTAATCACGTCCCTCGTCCACCAGACAGATCTGGTATAATAATCATAAAGCTAAAAAGAAAGTTACAATTTAGAGGACATGTTTATTTTCAAGCAGTACGACCAGAGTTAATACAGCAAGGTCTTCACTTGCTCAAAGTACATAATCCATTGTACAAAGATATAGTAATTGTAATTAACAATATTGATAGCAACATTACAGCTTTACAAAATGATGCAGATGATAATGATACAAATCAACAAGCTACTTCAAACAGTGTAACAACAGATAGTGATCCTGCATTAGAGTATAATGCAAGAGAAAATGATAAATTCAATAGTAACGAAGAAGAAAATGATGACCCCTTAAATGAATATAGAGCCACAGTATGTGACACATGCTTAGAGTCAATTATACCAAACTATCCAGTTATTACAGATAGTGAGCAGTCAACAGGAAATGAAGTCTACAGTATAGCACCAGGAGAAAACAAACATCCTGTCTCATTTATGCTTGATAAACAATGTGAACTGAACTGAACTGAACACTTTATTTAAACATGATGGGGTATTCAGCAGAGCTGGTGGGGTTGTGTTTAGGAATAAAAAACCAAATGTTAAAAAATTAATGATTCATCAACCTAGAATCATGTTTAAATAATATACTATGTGCTGAGACTGCAAAATTTAAAATCCTAATAATAAAATATAGTTGATGTCTTTACAATTGATTAAAGCGGCAATTGGATCAAAATTTATTTTCTTAATGTCAAACTTTGAGAGCAGACGCTTAAATTGGTTTAAGTCATTTGCTGTTGATTCTTTGCTGAAAAGGCTGTTCCAGGCTATTGCTCCCCTATATTTGATGAAGAACTAGCATTTCCAGTATTGTTTCCTAAAGGCAGGTATGGGTACACAGCAGAACAACAAGTTACAATTTCACCAGTGAAATATTTTAATGCTAGACTTTTACATTGCAGTGGAAGGTTTGCCACAAACCCTGAAGACCTCTTTTTTGCACAATTCATAATTGAACAAAAGAAAGTATCAGATAGTATAAATATTGCCCTAAAGAAGGTACATGGGCAATCTGTCACTGCTTCTCAATTAAGTGACAATCCTCAGAGATTTAAGTGAACCTTATTGTCCAAGATCAAGCATTTTTATTTGTGAGGCAAATACCAGGAACACCACCATACTGGCAAAAATTCATGTATGAAGTAATTGCAATGGTTAAACAACCTGGCATTCCAACAAGGTTTATGACATTGTCTTGAGCTGATTTAAGATGGCCTGAGCTTTTTCAAGTATTAGCAAGAATACAAGTCAAATCTAACTGATGAACAAGTTGATTCACTGTCTTACAGTGAGAAGTGTCAAGAGAAATGCTCAATCTTAATCCTGTTGTAGTTGCTAAACACTTCCAGTACAGAGTTGAAACATTCTTCACTGAAGTGTTGCTCACTAATGCTAAACTGTTTGGTAAAATAGTGTACTATGCTCTTCGTATTGAATTTCAGATGCAAGGGAGTCCCAATTTACATGCCCTTATATGGTGTGACGACTGCTCCAAGCTAACCCATTACAATAAATAAGCATATATAGACTACATAGATAAACATGTACAGGCTTACTTGCCAACTAAGGAGGAAGATGCTGAACTGCATGACTTAATAGCAAAAAAGTACCAGAAGCACAGCCATTCTAAAACCTGTAGGAAATACAAGAACATTGAATGCAGATTTAACTTTGGTCAATTTTTTTAACAAATTCTACTCTTGTTGCAGAACCACTATGCAATGATTTTGGAGAAACAAAAAGAAGTCCTTTCCTTGGTAAAACAGAAAATAGATGAGGTCCTAAATCCAAGTAAATCTAGCTATGATTCTTCACTAACTCAGCATGATATTTTCAACTCTGTTGGTATTACAGAAGAACAGTATTACTCAGCACTAGCTGTTTCACCAGGATCTAATTATGAGTTATCATTTAAAAAGACCTGTATGCCTGAACTCTCGCTAAGGAAATTTTTCATGCAACATTATTTGTTCAGACTGACTTAACAGACAAAACAAGAACTTAATGACCTGGATGATGACAGTACAGAGATATTCAAATCCAACATCATTGAATGCTACTGTATTAGACCAGCCTCTATTCCTGCTGTAGATAACCTTTGTCTCACACAATTCGCAGCTTATTACTACAAGGACTATAGAAAAGAAAACAGTGAAACTTTTGATGCAAAACCAGAAGTGCTTACAGATCACATTTTTGAAATACAACAAAGTAATAGCAGTTTTAGTGATTCATCATATTTGCCTAGAAAGATATCATTGATGAATACTAATGAAACTATGAAATGTAGAAAAGTCAAAGCTGCTTTCAGATATCATAGACCAAATAAAAGAAAACAACCTGAACTGTTTTTCCATCATCTACTTAATGCTATATTACCCATGCAGGAATGAATCTAACCTCCTTGGAAGTGATCACAAATAATTTTATGTGTCAAAATTCAATGAACTAGGAGTACAAGACACTGTAGAACATAACAGAGCAATCTTTGAACCTGACTTAGAAGCAGTAACAGAAGCACTAGAATGGCTACAAAACAACCATGGCACTGTCACACGTTCATATGACCCTATAAATGATCAAGAAAATGCTGATAAACTACAACTAGAATTCCAAGATGAATCATCAGCAGATGAGGTATTTAATGAACAAGTACCCTCACAGCTTGCTGCAAATTTTCGAACAACTGAAAATTGTGGTCCATCAGCAATAACACTGTATAATCAGCCAACAGAAATATCTGATGACCAATTACGTCAATGAGTTAGATCACTAAACAACATGCAACACAAAGCTTACAACAGGGTGCTTTCGTGGACTAGAAATAAAATGAAAAACCTCAACAGTCTGAAGTCACAAAGTGTTGAACCAATTTATCTGTTTATAACTGGAGGTGGTGGTTTTGGAAAAAGTCATTTGATTAAAACAATTATATAGCACACTGTTGAAAAAATGTAATAAATAATTATGCTCTAATAAATCCTGAGAAACCAACAGTTTTACTAATGGCACCTCCTGGAGTAGCAGCAATAAACATTGATGGTACAACTATATACACAGCATTATTAGCAATACCTTAACATACAGGTGATGTTCTACCTCCACTGTCTGACCAGAAAAGAACACAAATGAGATTATTGCTGTCTGAGCTGAAGCTAATAATAGACCACTTTCATAAATGGCTACCGAATTAATATTATTTTGTTTAAATTTAAAATTAGCCCTTCTGGCCTCGTTCTCCAGTACAAAATTCAAAAGAATACATTATCTCAAGCGAGGCCAGAAGGGCTAATTTAAATTAAACACAAGAATATTAATCCAGCAGCCATTTATGAATGTGGTGTATAACAGATGAGATCTCAATGGTTGGTAACACTACTCTCATCCATATTCATCAATGATTAAAAGACTTGCAGCCAGTGTTTGATCGTTACAACATAATGCGTAACTTATATTTGTTCTTATTTCACAAAGAATATAAAACTGAATGTTCACAAGCAATAATGAATGCAGCCAAACAAGCCAAAACTGAGAACATGAACATTAAAGAATTGGCTTGAGAAAAATGGGTGCTGCATTTCTATCAACAAGAGAGGTTAGCTCACAAGAATGTGTATACAGATGTATGCCTTTACTCTGGCTAAAGAAAATTTTCCCTGCAACATTATTTGTTGAGACTGACTTAGCAGACAAAACAAGAACTTAATGACCTGGATGAGATGACAGTACAGATAGTGTATATTCAAATCTAACATCATTGAATTCTACTGTATTAGACCAGCCTCTATTCCTGCTGTAGATAACCTTTGTCTCACACAGTTTGCAGCTTATTATTACAAGGACTATATAGATCGAAAAGAAAACAGTGAAACTATTGATGCTCAACCAAAAGTGCTTACAGATGACATTTTTTAAATACAACATAGAAATAGCAGTGGTAGTGATTCACGATATTTGCCTAAAAAGATATCATTGATGAATACTAATGAAACTATGAAATGTACAAAAGTCAAAGCTGTTATCAGATATCATAGACCAAATAAAAGAAAACAACCTGAACTGTTTTTTTAACTTCCCAAGCACGAGATGACTGTGTGGTGGATGTCCTCCCCTGCGATGGGATGGGATGGGTGGCTGTAAGATTGGCCCTGAAAAGCCTCATGGATGTGGGAGTGGTCAACTAATGTATGTATGTATGTATCTACTTATGCTATATTACCCATGGAGGGATGAATCTAACCTCCTTGGCTGGGCTAAAAATTAACAGTAACCTGTTAACCATTGGTTAGTAATTTTCAACTTTTGGTTACTAAAAATGTGTCCAACTAACCCGACATGGTTAGTAAAATTTTCTAACATATTTAAATAATGTTATGGAAATAACTAGAATTCTAAGATGTATCATCAGCAGATGAGGTATTTAATGAACAAGTACCCACACAGCTTGCTGCAAATTCTTGAACTACTGAAAATTGTGGACCATCAGCAATTACACTGTATAATCAGCCAACAGAAATATCTAATGACCAATTACATCAATCAGTTAGATCACTAAATAACATGCAATGCAAAGCTTATGACAGGGTGCTTTCGTGGACTAGAAATAAAATGAAAAACCTCAACAGTCTGATTTCACAAAATGTTGAACCAATTTACCTGTTTATAACTGGAGGTGGTGGTTCTGGAAAAGGTCATTTGATTAAAACAATTATATAGCACACTGTTGCAAAAATGTAATAAATACTAATGCTCCAATAAATCCTGAGAAACCAACAGTTTTACTAACGGCACCTACTGGAGTAGCAGCAATAAACATTGATGGTACAACTATATACACAGCATTATTAGCAATACCTTAAAATACAGGTGATGTTCTACCTGCAATGTCTGACCAGAAAAGAACACAAATGAGATTATTGCTGTCTGAGCTGAAGCTAATAATAGACTACTTTCATAAATGGCTACCGAATAAACAGTCTTTTGTTTAAATTGAAATTAGCTCTTCTGGCCTCGTTCTCCAGTACAAAATTCAAAAGAATACATTATCTCAAGCGAGACCAGAAGGGCTAATTTAAATTAAACACAAGAATATTAATCCAGCAGCCATTTATGAATGTGGTGTATAACAGATGAGATCTCAATGGTTGGTAACACTACTCTCATCCATATTCATCAACAATTAAAAGACTTGCAGCCAGTGTTTAATCATTACAAAATAATGCATAACTTACAGTATATCTGTTCTTATTTCACAAAGGATATGAAACTGAATGTTCACAAGCAATAATGAATGCAACCAAACAAGCCAAAACTGAGAACATGAACATTAAAGAATTGGCTTAAGAAAAATGGGTGCTGCATTTCTATCAACAAGAGAGCTTAGCTCACGAGAATGTATGCCTGAACTCGGTAATTGTGAAGAAGAGCTCCCCAAAAAACCTGTCGGCCGACAGTCGGCCGACAGACGACCAACTGTCGGCCGACTGTCGGCCGACTGTCGGCCGACAGTTGGTCGTCTGTCGGCCGACAGGTTTTGCCTGAAATATAGGCTACCTGTCGGCCGCCAGTCGGCCGACTGTTGGTAATGTGTCGGTAACCTGTCGGTACCTTGTCGGTAGCTTGTCCGTGAAACGATCACACAATGTTAGGGATTCTAAGTTTGCCGTTACAAAAGCATATGGGTTTAAATTATTAATTTTTTAATTTGCGTTTGTCGCAGAGTGGCAAAACGAGGTATCGTGGTCGTTTTAGATCAAGAGTTTTTGGTCTGGTTTACCAGAAACGTTGAGTGATCCGATATTTCACTCGTAGAATCGTGCCTCGCTTGATACAACATCCAACATGTTTAATACGTTGACAATTGACTTTCAAGATTTGGTGGCTCCTAAAGGAGCCGTTTTGTGCGTGGTGAAATATACAAGATATTTCACTCGTAAAATCGTGCCGCGAACTTCATTGGCAACAGCTGCCCCTCTCTCCTCATGTTGCTCATGACCGGGATGTAGCGCCGAAGTCTTTTGCGACAGGCAACCTCCAGATCTCGCACGGATTGAACTTCTTGGTCGAATCAAGAGAAAGCTGAAGGCAATGAACGGGACAGTGAAGAGCAAACTTCCATGCTACCTCGACGAGTTCAACTGGCGGAAATGCTACCCTGGTGATCCGTTTGACAACTTGCTCGAAGCCATCGCAGAGTTCTGCCCACCAAACTAAGTTTACTTAGTTTTACAAACAAACGGCTCCTTTAGGAGCCACCAAATAAAAAAAAGTCTTGAACCGACAGAGACAGAACCAACATGTGTATTGTTCAACATTAGATTAGCGGCGCGCTCCTAAATCAATTATCGCATCACGCATCCAAGTCTAATTATCGAATTGTTACGTATAGTATTTTATTACTTAACATAACGAGTAAAAAGATTCACAGTTGTATCATTTATTAAACTTGAAATTGGAAATAGCAATTCATCCCAAACCTGCAAGATAGATTACGATGCTAGCAACAAATACATACATACATACTTAACATACCATAAGAGGCCGCGTTGCATTGTTGGGCGATTGGAACGAAAGTGTTTGTATTGATACGTAGCTTATGGTTTTCAGAGTTTTTGGCCGAGTTTTCGATTAAATTATCTTCCTATGCGATTCTTAGATTGTCTGGTGTGTTGTAAATTACGCAAGTGATATATCCTATACGCATCTGATAACATTTTGGAAGAAACGTTTCTTTACATACTACCAACTTTGCCGTCGATCGGTAAGTAGGTGAAGTCTGTCGAGTCATACATCACCATTACGGATTGTTATGTCACGTTAACTGTTCGTTTTTTACACAATTTTTCTTTTTTCTTAACCTGTCGGTAGACTGTCGGCCGCCTGTCGGTCAACTGTCGGCCGACAGTCGGCCGACAGTCGGCCGACAGGTTTTTTGGGGAGCTCTTCTTCACAATTACCCTGAACTCTGGCTAAAGAAAATTTTCCCTGCAACATTATTTGTTGAGACTGACTAAGCAGACAAAACAAGAACTTAATGACTTGGATGAGATGACAGTACAGATAGTGTATATTCAAATCTAACATCATTGAACACTACTGTATTAGACCAGCCTCTATTCCTGCTGTAGATAACCTTTGTCTCACACAATTTGCAGCTTATTACTACAAGGACTATAGAAAAGAAAATAGTGAAACTATTGATGCACTTCAAGAAGTGCTTACAGATGACAATTTTGAAATACAACATAGAAATAGCAGTTTTCGTGATTCATCATATTTGCCTAAAAAGATATCATTGATGAATACTAATGAAACTATGAAAAGTACAAAAGTCAAAGCTGTTATCAGATATCATAGACCAAATAAAAGAAAACTACCTAAACTGTCTTTTTAATTTCCCAAGCACGAGATGACTGTGTGGTGGATGTCCTCCCCTGTGATGGGATGGGATGGGTGGCTGTAAGTTTGGCCCTGAAAAGCCTCATGGATGTGGGAGAGGTCAGCTAATGTATGTATGTATCTACTTATGCTATATCATCATGGAGGGATGAATCTAACCTCCTTGGCAGGGCTCAAAATTAACATTAACCCGATAACCATTGGTTAGTAATTTTCAACTTTTGGTTACTAAAAATGTGTCCAACTAACCCGACATGGTTAGTAAAATTTTCTAACATATTTAAATTATGTTATGGAAATAACCTTTTACAAATAAATAATAAGTTTTAGAAACGGTTTATGTGTTATTTACTTGCATTAGCTTGTTTTCTGTCTGAAACGATTTTTTCTTGCTGTCTTTGTGATGGAATGGAGCTTTACAGCCATTTTGAGTGCTAAGGCCCAGAATGTGAATTTGTGTCGAAGGTAGGGATCTGGACACAACTTTATCAGATCTGCCACGTTGCAAACATTCGCTTCCAAATTATTGTTCACAAGGTTCTGGCAGTTCCACATTGAATTACCGTATGCAGAGTTCTTCAATCATGGTAAATGAGAGGGGGTCAACATAGGTAGTTAATTGTCAACGTTTTTAAGGTAACCATGCAATTTCAGGTGCTCTTCAATTTGACCTAGTTCTTATGAACAGAATGTTCAATATTTGAGATATCGTGACATGTGAGCTAGCTTGGATACCAAACTTTATGGTTAGTGAAAAAGTTAAAGATGTCTATCAACCCGAAGGGTTAGTGATCCAACAATTAAATTTGAGCCCTGCTTGGAAGTGTTCACAAATATGTGTCAAAATTCAATGCATTAGGAGTACAAGACACTGTAGAACATAACAGAGCAATCTTTGAACCTGACTTAGAAGCAGTAACAGAATTAGCACTACAATGGCTACAAAACAACCATGGCACTGTCACACATTCATATGGCCCTATAAAGGATAAAGAAAATGCTGAACTACAACTAGAAATCCAAGATGAATCATCAGCAGACGAGGTAGTTAATGAACAAGTACCTTCACAGCTGCAAATTCTCGAACTACTGAAAATTGTGGTCCATCAGCAATATCACTGTATAATCAGCCAACAGAAATATCTGATGACCAGTTACGTCAATCAGTTAGGTCATTAAGTAACATGCAATGCAAAGCTTACAACAGGGTGCTTTCATGGACTAGAAATAAACTGAAAAACCTTAACAGTCTGAAGTCACAAAATGTTGAACCAATTTATCTGTTTATAACTGGAGGTGGTGGTTCTGGAAAAAGTCATTTGATTAAAACAATATACCACACTGTTGCAAAAATGTTATAAATATGCTCCAATGAATCCTGAGAAACCAACAGTCTTACTAACGGCACCTACTGGAGTAGCAGCAATAAACGTTGAACAATGAAATAGGAGAGAATTTACAATCATTTACACTGTTAAGGCAAGATCATGCTTAAGACAGATTCTCTAGTTTAGCACTATGTGCTAAAAACAATGTAGAAATCAAAGAATAGTATTTTCCAGCCATTAATGCAATTAAGTTTCTCCTTGTTAATTATATTACTGAAAACCAACCGATCATTTCACACGAACTGGAATAAGAACATTCTACTGACAACAATCATTCACTTGACTCTGATGATGACTTCCGCACAGGTTGTCGAAACGTCAGTCACTGCCACCGACAACAGTCCTTCTCAGGACTACCCTCACCCGGACAATCAGACTACACCTTCACATATTACTGACATAAGTCAATCTGTTAGTTTACTTTACAGAAAGCACACTTCTAGCATCTTACAGTTTCTATGAACTGTAGTTTTATGAAAAGTCCTTGAATTTCTAGTAAAAAACCCATGAAGATCATTTCATGGCCCATGAATATAACTGCAAAATGAAAATTCATGGGGTTATTTTAAGCCCTGAATTTTCCCTGAGTTAGAGGCATTTTTTTTCATGACCCATAAAGTTCTTTAAAAGTCTACTTTCATGACCCATTAATTTCCACTGAAAGTTGCCAGAATGAATTCCATGACCCATGAATTTCTTTAAAAGCCTACTTTCATGATCCATTAATGTCCCCTAAAAGTCACCAGAACAAATTTCAAGACCCACAAATTTCTTTTTAAAAGCCTACCTTCAAGACCCATGAATTTCTTTTAAATCTTCTTTCATGACCCATTTGTTTCCTCAGAAAGTAACCAGAACTAATTTCAAGCCCCATGAATGGTAATCAAATAATTCCAAGAAATTCTCAATACCTTGAATGTAAAGGTTTTAAGACAAGGAGTAATTTTAGAGGCTTAAAACTTTGTTTCGATAAAAGTATGCTATACAAAATGTACCAAGAGATATACATACATGTATATGTTTATCATGAAATTTATTATTCAGACTAAGTTTTTGTAAATCTTAACATCAATAGGCATTTTTTCATAAAGTAGAAGTCAACTTTGTTGATTGCAAATTGTCAATCATGAATTTGCCTTCTAACTTCAAAGGTCTCTTGGATCCCATAATCACGCATAAAAGTTTTTGTTGTGATGCAAAATGTCTTATGTCTACAGATGTGCCAGAATCATAAAACATAAACATAATCATATTCATAAACATGGGTACGCTTCGGAATGTGCACATCCATTTGCAGGCGAGAATTCCAACGTACCATAGTCGCTTCCTTCTCTTGTACAAATGTTTCTTCGTTATGAGACACACTTGACTCTGTTGGCACCACTTCTAGTTGGAACGTGTTGCTGAACGCTTGTTACGATCAAACTTTGTTGATTTGGATAATTGTACACTACAATCATCTAGGTATCTCTTATACTTCTAAGGTGGTATCCATCTGTTATATTAATGAGGGTAAAACACGTTTGTAATCACATTCAAAGTTGCGATTGGCTTGTGTTATTTCTCACCTTTGCCGTGAACACAACTCGAGTCGGGGTTTCAAGTCTTTGTTTCCTCGACAAATTTTGGCCATAAATCGTTCCTTTGTCGTACGTTCGATTCTTTTCGATCATTTCTGCATAGAGTGAGTTCCCATCATTATTTATATCATCTTCAAAAGATGGATCCAAGGATAATCCATCGTCCAAAAGCAGCGGACTGTTCCGAAAAGTCAAAATGAGACGGCTAACTTCTCTTGAGACTGCAATAGGGCAAGCCAGCGGACTCTCTTCATTAGCCAATGACAATTTTCAAAATATCCACGTGATCATACCCTTAATCGGAAACAAACAAACTTCAATTTGGCGCTGATCTTTGAATGTACTTTACATCGGTTGATAGCTCGTGCGATAAGCTATTTCCTTTCTCGACTGTTTTGCTCAATAGAACGTCTCTGAAGATGGGTTTTACCGTTGTTCAATAGGAAAACGAGAACAGCGTGAGTGGTATAAATGAAAAGCAAGTCGTTGGCACCGTGGAGGGAAAAGAAGGGACAACAGTTCACATATCGACTGGCCGGTACCATAGTTAGTAGAGGGAGCTCTAACCAGCTCACTCTACTAACTATACCGGCACACGGGTCGAGCGGCATTTATAAAGCTACGATTTTGAAAGTTTGTGGTGAGTACAAATTGCAATATTCTGTACGTGATCAAAACTGAGAATCGAATCGGTCAATTGCATGCCACAATTTCTTAAGCTTACACTGTACAATGAAGTAAATCTATCAGTAAGCTGAAGATTTCAGGATTATTTTAGTCACGTCTGACAAGCTGCCAGCCTAGCAAAAAAAAGACAAACAGCTCCTTAGTCTGCAGTTTAGGAAAACTTCATTACAAGTTATTGTTACAGTTACAACAAGATTTAATTCAAAAATCAACTATTCAACTGTAATTAAGCCCTTCACTACCAAGAGTGTCAAGTCAAAATTGAATAGAAATCTTTGAATTTCTATTTGCAGAATCAACAAAAACAAACAGTATAACATGAAATTGCTGCTTGACAGCTTACATTTGAATTTTAGTACACAAGAGTTTTGTTGTATTGCAAGCATACAGTTATATATACACTGTTGTATTTTCTTTGGTGCAAGTAAAGTGGAGACTTTTTCATTCCAAATTCATGGGGTTTCCGAGGAATTCTCATGGTGCTTGGATATTCCCAAGAACCCCATGAAAACTAACTGGCAATTAACTTTCCTCTGCCATGAAAATACCATGGAGAGGCCATGAAAAGGCCAGGAAAATTCAGGGAAAATTGCTATGGTCAATGAATTTTTTACATACTCACAGGATATTCATGGGTCATGATTTGCTGCAACCCATTAAAACCTAGTGAATTTTAACACCATGAACTTTTTTGACATGAAATTGATGGGTTTTTCAGTACCTCTGGAAAGGCCATGAAATGCCATTTTCATGGGTATTTCATGGCTTCTAGGTCACCTTACACAACATTTCATAGGTCATGAATATTAAAAATTTTCACAGGTTTTTCATGGGATTTTTCATGTCTTTTTCATGGCACTGAGACCAAGTAGATCTAAGCTTGGGTAGCCAATCTACAAAAAGTTTGATGAGGGACAAGTACCAAAGTTTTTTTTTTTTTTTTATGTTATATATCACTTTTGACCTTACAAGGGATGTCCGTCAACCTCTCTCTCAAATATGCTTGAGCCTTGCTGTGGCTTTGGGAGCTGGACAAATAATCTTCCTCACCGGAATAAACGCCACAGAAAACAAGGTGGGTGCATTTTCCATTTAGCAGAGTAAATTAGAAGATATTGTAATCGAACAAAACATGAAAATAACAACATATTTTTCTCTTTTCTTCTCCTCTTTGTGTAGGCTGTGTGTGTCACAGCAGCAGCTCTTATGCAATATTTCCTGATGTTTGCTTTCTTTTGGATGCTGGTCGAGGGAATTTATCCATACCTGTTCGTTGTGAAAGTTTACAATATAAACACCACGATGTATATGTATCACGTCGTGTCGTGGGGTACTTTGCTTTTACACTTGAACTTATCAGATACTGTTGTGAATAATGTTTTTAACTAGATGAATCATTTTAAGTCGCTTTTTTGCTGTAAAATTGTGCAATAGGTTTTCCCCTGGTTATGGTGCCCATTTCACTGTGTATGGCTGCTGGGAAAGAAGGGATAAAAAGCTATACCAGTGAAAAATTGTAAGAGGCACAACTTTCTTTCTCTTTTTATCTTCTATTTCTTCTCTTACATTTTTAATTTTCTTTGTTGGAGTTTTGAGGGTTTTTTTTAAATTTGCTTTGATATCCCTATCAACTTTTTCTCAAGATTTTCTCATAAGGCTGCCAATATTGTCAGTTTTTTCTAGATAATCTGACCAGGGGTGGGCAGAGAAGAGAAAGAGAGATTAAAATTACCAATCCTCAAAACACTTATAATCGAGTCATTATTTTGCTCATATCTCTACTTTTCGTCACATTTCTTTTGTTCTTCATTATCTTCCCTTTTGATGTTTACCTTATTTTTATCAGCATATTGTCGTACTTAGTTACAAATACAGTACCATTCTGTAAATTCTTGAGAACTGCAGCTTTTATGCTAACATTCTTATTTGTGTCTTAATTTAATTTTATTTTCCTTTCTTCATTTTAGTTGTTGGATGTCCTCAGCGAACAATCTGATTTGGCTATTAGTCACATTTGTGATTACAATTGAAGTGGTAAGTTTGTGAATCTGGTTTTTCAATTTTCTTTTCCAAATATCTTTAGTGATTTTAGTATAAGACTTAAAATGTGCAACACTCATAGCCCAATACAAATCTTTCAATAACATCCTCCACTTCAAGATCTACCTGGTGATACTCGCACGAGTCATACAGGAGATGACCGGAATGCAGCCAACAGGAGAGAAGCAAGGTCAACAAATACGGTGAGAGAGAGCTTTTATATTAAAAAAAAAATGTTTTGATGCATTTTTTTAGTGGTGTACATTTATCTGCGTCGAGATTTTGTTGCAATTACATCAGGGTACCAATAATGTTAGTAAGGGTTATATGCAATCTGTTGACCGAAATGTTTGCGTCCCTCAGAATTGGCATTAGAGCATGCGTGGTGATGATTCCGCTTCTGGGTGTCACGTGGCTATTTGGTCTTTTGTCGCCATTACACATAACTTTTTCCTACATTTTTACCATCCTTAACTCTACACAGGTGAGTATCAGGTATTATAATTTCCTAACTTTATACATTAAATCATCCAACCTCAGTATTTAGATCACTTTATAATATTGTGTACATAGTACGCATAGTCTGATTTCTCAATTCAGTTTCCAATGCGGTGCTTTATGAAGTTATAGAGCTCGGCTCGTAATTTATAAGCTTTCCTTGTGCTCTTTTAAGAACCTGCTTGGCTTTT
The DNA here is from genome assembly GCF_964205215.1 of Stylophora pistillata. Classification (NCBI taxonomy): domain Eukaryota; kingdom Metazoa; phylum Cnidaria; class Anthozoa; order Scleractinia; family Pocilloporidae; genus Stylophora; species Stylophora pistillata. The sequence goes on from NC_142520.1 coordinate 7,468,973, forward strand.
AAGCGTTATAGAGCCTGGAAAATGCATTATATTGCATTTTATGTTATAATTTTTTAACCAGTCATTCGGTAGTAGTGATATGACATTTGTAGTTGTAAAACAGGCAGCACAGAATAGAATTAAAATCAAAACGAAAAAGCGATGCCACTGTTTATGAGATTCTTACAACTCAAGAAGTTATTTGATTTCTTTGTTGTTTTTTGAGATATATGGAAAAAAAAAACACTACAGCACTTCTACCCCGGTTGCATCACAATACGCAATTTATTTGAAAAACATTTCTTTTTTTTACCTTTTAAGGGTTTCCTGATTTTCGTCCTTCACTGTTTGCGAAACAGTCACGTAAGTTTAATTTAAGGGATACATGTGGTGTAGATAATGAGGTTTTAAAACTCGAATATGCATTGGAGTTTGTTTTTCTCACTTTCTGCGTCTATTTGCAGATCAGAGAGCGATTCAAAAGAAAATTGAACACCGTTTCTCCATCTACAATCACTGGAAACCCCACAAAGAAGACCTCACAGATTTATCCAAGTGATATTGGAGATATGTGGGTTGCTGAGTTGCAGTCTGGCAATGAATTTGAGCTCAGTGAAAAACCCTCAACTTGAAGTACTAGATTCAACAGACCGAGTACAAAAGTCGATTGTGTTATTGTTGAATACGATCATTCTGGGCACGGTTGTTAATATGATGCCATTGTTTATTTCGATCTATCAAGAAAATTTCGGTAGTTTCTATTGCACAGTTAGCTGAGTGAATATGTCATTTCTAAGATGTCAGTTACGCTGATATTTGGATCAAAGGAGTCTAATTCGATGATATGGCAACTTTCCAAACTGGTAGTCTCCAAGGTTTTTATCTTTAAGCTAAATACAACAACTGTAAATTTTTTTAACTAAAAGTATGTAATGTTAAGACTATCGTATGTAACGTGGGAAGTTTTGCCTTAGTTGCGAGCTAAATTGTTTGTAAGTTACCAGCCTAGAGGTTGGCTGTCGATCAATGTTAGAATTCTAAACAGTCTTTCCTTCACATGATAGTTTCTTTGTTCCCCTTCTGACTGCCCCAAACTATTTAGTTGGAATGTGGCGGCAATTCATATAATGCATGATGTCAAGACTGATAATATAACGTCTTCAAACAATGCTTTGTTTGACTTTGATTATAATACGCATTTTATTGTCTTGTCTTTGAATTCTACAATACGATGCTTTTATTAATATCAAATGGTGGAATCATCTTATCCTACTTCTTGAGCAGATAGACTCCCTATAAAATACCAAATACTATTTGCTTTTGTAAAAGTAGTAGTCACAGCTGAATTTTAAATTTTATCACGGGGAATTGAATGGATAAATAAATAGATAAAATAATAAAAAACGGAATAAAAGGTAGACCTCTTAATTATCAGTTACATCACTCAAACGTAGTACCCTTTCGGGTCACAATCCTTCGATCGCTATGGATTCAAAGGAATTGAAATTGAACTAACTTCTTCGAGAAGACGCGATTTTCAGTAGTGTGTAATAGTAATGTTTATTACATCCATTTTGAAATCACTGGTGGTCCCTGTAATCTGATTGGCTCTAATTGGTGTGATTTATTCACGAATCACACCATTTTTTGCTCTAGATCGCATGTTTTTCCCAGCCAATGAGGAAGTTACACTTAAAACAAACAACCAATTAGATTTTCAGGCTTGTTTAAAGTGACCAATCAAATTGCAGGAAAATGAAAAACAGAGAGTATCATTTGGCAAATTTTGCAACTTTTGTTTCCAAACTCTCATTTCTCCCCCCCAAAAATTGCATTGAACAAGTCCTGTAGTTGGGCGATTTCAAAATGGATGCGATGAAGTGGTAATTGAACCTCGTGTCGTGCAATTTTGGTCGGAAATCATGCTTGTGATTTCAAATCGGATTCGCACTGCGCGCTCGTTCGATTTTAAAATCCCGCGTATGATTTCAGCCCAATTTGCATTCCACTCAGTTCAATTACCATTATAAATGAAGATTGTCGAATATCGTGCTTTGTCCTTACGATAAATCGGTAGCGAGGGGAAGATTAGAAGATGCCTAGCAGTCCAATTACCCTGTTTGTGACCCTTTTTTTTGTTTTTTTTGCTTTGTTTTTTTCTTTGCTTTTTTGTTTTTTTCTATTTTTATTTTTGGTTGTTTTTTTTATGCTTTTGTTTTGTTCTGTTATATTTTCTTTTTCTTTTGTTTTAATACTTAGTCAGGCAGGTTTTCTAGATAGTTATACTTAGTCAGGCAGGTTTTTCAGATAGATTTAATAGATTTTTGTTTTTGTTTTTTAAATGTTTTTCGTTTCACGCACATCATTTGTTTTAACATGATAGGACGGAAAATGCGTGCACTGTAAGTACCTCCCGTTGCCGTTGTAGAAAACTTTTCTAAGGCATTTTCTGTCCTATCATGGAGTTTTTACCACTCCTAGATGTAGCGTGGGTAAATAAAGTATAAGTATAAAAGTATATAAGTCATTACAGTCAGCGCAGTAAATAAACCACCTCAGGCGCCTGGTATGCCAGCTGATGATTTCCGATGCTAAGAGATCGTCCGAAAAAGGAGAATTTGGCCAAAAAGCAAAGCTTGGAGAGCAAATGTGGACATTACCCACCCTCTCATTTTTTTTTTTCACATTGTGCAGCGATAAAATACTCTTTTTGACCATTTTTATGGTCCTAAGTAGAAATTGAAATCAGGTTTTTTTAAGAACGCAGTCGCTGGGTTCTAAAACTCGATTTTGTTTTTCTTGCATATAAAAAGGTGAAACTCTTACAGTTGGCTCTTTTCCACTGGCCTATTTACTTTTCCAGAGAAGATAAATATCGACGCTGACGGAGGTTATTGCTTGAAAACCGTCCTTTTAATTTTGCATTACATGACAAAACTAGCCAGCAAAAACGCACAAAAACAAATCGGTGGGTTTTGAAGCGAAATGACCTTGAGATAGTTTTTATCATTCAACCATTTTTTTGTCGGAGTTCGTAGTGGTACTGCTCAAGGGCTCTGCTCGGCATACCTCGGAATTCCATACTGATGTATCCAAAGAAAAAAATTAGAAATAATATCTAATTACCTTAAGAGAGACCAGGATCGAAAGGCAAATTAATCACACAGAAAGATAAGCCAACACAATCATTTGAGCTGTGGGGATCATTTGAAAATGAGAAACTTGATTAAAGTAAAACCACATTTCTTCCGTGTCAGCTCGTGTTCTGTTAACGCTGCAAAAAGACCGACATTTTTTCGTACATCGCTAAGTAAACAAAAACTCACAATAGTGAAAAGTCGGCCAAGAGTGACATTAGCAGTACCTGTTGTAATTGATGCCAAGAAGTTACTATCTCGAGCTTGACTTTATGATAACTTTTTATCTCACTTTATTCTCTTGAAAGAGTAGTGAAGAACGAAAAGAAAGAGCGTCTTTCCATATTAATTGATTATTTTGTCACATTTGTTTTAAACAGGTACAAAGGGTTCTTAAAATTTAATTTAACCGGAGATAAGATATCAAAAATTTGTATGACATTCAATTTCCTGCATAATGAGGTAGCCACAAAAGACTCTTTTTGACTCAAAACAACGCACGCGGAAAGCTTTTCCTTTCTAGCAGGAGATTGATCGGAATAACTTTTTTTTAAAAGGAACTCCTACCGAACAGATACTGCCAGATGGAACTTTAGACTGATGTTCAGCTGATAAAAATTGCGAAAAAAAGATCAGAATTGGTTGAGCGTAACGCTGACAGAAGCTTAAACCATCACGGAAAAAGAGATGATGAAGAAAGTTTGTCAGATATGGGGAACAGTTCTGTTATCAATAACCTTTTTGGGTGAGTACCAAATTTCTTTTATGAACATAAATTTAGTTCATCTATAGTACCACGAGCATACTCCGAAAAGATTAACTTCATCAGAGTTCCCTAACGGGACTCGAACCTTTTGCTCTAACGACGGCCTTTGGACGAAAATAAGGACGGGGAGAGAGATAAAACCTTTGACGTTCTAATCTTCCTGTATTATGGGGGCGTAATTTGAGAAGCCGGTCTATTATTATTATTACTGAGCTATAGATAACTCGTGTTAGCTATAACTCCAATCCAGCTTAAGTAGATTTTTAAGGTGAAATTCTTACGCAGCGATGTAACTAAAGGCTTATCTCAAGCCCGTTGAATTAGATTCTGTGGAATGAAAAAAAAAAAACGCATGCATACGGGACAACTTATCTAAACTACCTTTCGAAAAATCTCACAAATTAAAGCCTCTGCGAAAAAGGGAACAATATCTTCCGTTCTTTCTTCTATATGAATTCTTAGCTTTTATCTCTTTGTTGATTAATCAGCCTCCTGTCGTTGTGCAAATGACAGTTGAAGAATTGACACTGTTAAACAGAGAGAAAATTGAACCTCTCCGGGAGTGGTGACCTTACTATAACACTTCTTACAGCAATTTTCAGAATTGGGAAGGAAAATCCATCGTAGATAGACTTCAGACACTAATCCTATAGAAACCATCTACAAGGCAGTGCCCCCAAAAGAGTGTTTTTGTTCATAAATTTGTCGTGACGGACTTAAAAAAAAACGTTGAGACGTTTTACTTCCACCTGTCTCGACATGAGAGTTTATTCAGGAAAAAAATTGTTCTTGCCCGTGCAAAATCTGACTTCTTAAAAAATAGAAATGAATAAATAAAATGATGAGAAAAGGGAATAATGTTACTTTCCAGATGAGTTCAATGCGTGAACTGCGTCGGTCAGATTCTATCTTCCTGCATCGCTCGTAAATTCGAATTTATTCACAAAGTAAATAACTCTATGTTACCTGTTTATTCTTTTGAATTAAGATGTTATCCCTGTTTTTTTTTTGTTTTGTTTTGTTTTTATTTTTGGAAGTCGGATAACTTTGTGGTGGTAGAATTGCTGCAAAAAAAAGATACACACACAGCTCACTCACTGCCGATGTTAATGTATATAATTTCCGATTTTGAATTTGTAGATCGCAAAAACCTTGCGGCTAGTTGGCTGAAACTATATTCTTGCATTGGCCAGAGTTGCCTTTCCTTTCTTTCTGCTAAAAGTATCAATAAAAAAAACTTGTCGAAGACAACTTTTTGTCACGGGTTTTGAAAAGCCTTTGTTGCTATTGATGTCACAAATATCCAAATGTGAAGGCAAAAAATATTCATTCTGAGCTTTAGGTTTAAGCCATCAAGCATCCGACGCTAATGTTTCCATCGTTAACCATCGATGCTTTTGATGCATAGCAAGTAAGTCCAAAGAAATGAAAACTTTGAATTGAAAGCTGTATGCTTTTCCTTTTGATTTTCATTTGTTCTGATAAATTTGTAACGACCCTGGCAAGATCACATTTGAAGCTTACGTGTGGATCCCATTTCAATGCTGTGGTGTGTTATTAGGGACCCTAGGCAGTAAGGATGGTGACGCCAGGGAAGACGTTGATTAAAAAATGAATTTCAACTTTTGATTAAAGTTTCGAAAATGGCTACATCTGTTTACCGTCTCATACAGCGCCACACCCCAGCCTCAACCTCAACATAAAGTATAAAAGTAGCGTTGAGTTTCAAATACCAATCTAATAATCTGCCGTCGTTGTTTTGCAAAGGACGGCTCAGAAATGTAGCAAGTTTAAAAACGTACATGTTGAGCAATTTTTCTGCCTATTTAACAAATGGTAAACACCACAGCGTACACTATTGAGTTATGGATGTACGCGGGAGGTTGCTAAGCACGAAAGAAGCGTAAGAGTCGCTCGAGGCGATAGCCGAGAGCGACTCTAGCTTCTTGAGTGCTTAGCAAACCTCCCAAGTGCATCCATAACTCAATAGTGTACGCTGTGGTGTTTACCATTTGTTTTATAACATAACATCGATACATTGTAGCCATAGAATTTCCCTTTTATTGAACCAAAAATGTTCGTGTAGTCTTACATGACCAAACAAAACAAGAGCGCGAAAACTAGGCATTGCACGGGTATGCTCGTCAAGTCAATCGAAGACAAATGTGATCATGTTTACTGAAATTCATGAAAAAAAGCTCTTTCTGAGCTTTGTATCTACAGCTAATCGTTGCAATTGCTCAATCACGAGCGAAGTTTCTGACGAAAGTGAAAAACTGTCCTCAAATGTCATTTAAAAATTGACTCAATTTCGGAGGAAGAATTGTTGAAAACAATTTGCAAGTTTTGAATACTGCAGTCGCCGAAAAGCGATTTCGTTGCCACTTGTTTGGTCTGGAACGACATGGATTGCTTAGAAACTTCTGATGACTTGCTGTGGTTGTTAGTGGAGGAAGAAAAGGCTCTTGACAAGACTTGACTGCAGTTGTGCAGTTGTGATGTCGATGGACGAGAGTTGTAGCTCACCAGAGACTGTTCACTGCGGTGTCCTGAAATGGCCATGATGTGGCGGTTAGAAATCCCAGCGTTGGACCAGAGAGTGATGGCAGTAGCGCTTACACAATGATTTGTGTAAACTTTGGATAAATTCGCTTCTTCGCTGATATTTTTCATCATTTTAGTGAGGCTGTGTATTCCAAGCGGTCGTGCTTCGTACCAAACTGCATCTTCGGCTGCACAGTTTTTCTTCGGATACTGGAAAAAGGCAGTGCAATTTGGATTGACTTTCTGCAGGTATAGTTTCAGCGCTTTGTATCCGTCTCCTTGATCTTGTGTTTCATACATTCTTGCTTCTTTTTCTGTGCTCTCTACATCGTTGAATCCTCCAGGATGATTCTTTGACATTTCATCATGGCTCATTGTTGCCTACCTTCGTCCAGCCGCATCAATTTCGAACCTGAAGCTCTTCGTTGTTAACCTTCTTTGACCTTCACGGCCCCTTCGGCAAAAAAAAAGGACAACATGAAACCAAACGTTCCTCTGCAAGGAAAGTGGTTGAGAGGAGGAAAAGACTTTGCTGGATTTCAACTTCTGGAGGTCTTCCTCTTCGATAGCAGGTTTGTGTGTGACATTTTCTTTGCCGCTTCGCTTAAGGCTTCTTATTTGTGCATCTAACATCAAGTTTGATCTTGAAAATCTCGAATCAGTGGAAATTTTTAGGCCTCTGTTTAAAGGAGGGGCATTGAGATATCTTTCTATTGAGTGACGGAATCCCAGTAAGGTAGATTTGCTGTAATCTTCGCCCTTTTTCGTTCTGGCTTCTGCATAGAACCTTCGTAGGTTTTGATCCAGCTGGCCGATACTCATCTCTTCAAGCGGGGTTTGAATTTTTTTTTCTGTACACCAAGCTGAAATTAACAGAAAAAGAAACGGTCTGTCAAAATTCTCTTTTTTTAAGACCTTAAATTTTCAATTTCAGTATTTTGACCTCTAATCATCGTAAACGCTCTTTAACAAAGGCAATTTAAAAGGTTTCGTCAAGATTGTTTACGTACAGCATTAAATGGGGTTCTACGGTTAAAAACATTTTACTCATCGGTAAAGGCTTCAGGAACTAATTTGTTCTTATTTTTAGCTTTATCGAAGCCTATTTAAAAGTGTCAGGTTATCTCTGATAGCTGCTTTTTACCTTTAAATGTGGACACAGACCAGTTTGTGGTTTCTTTTGTCTTTTTGGAGTGCCGCTCGCTTACAAGCAATTCGAGTTCGCTTTCACTTAAACTCGCAAATCTCTTTGTAGGTGGCTCAAGAAATGAGAAATCAAATAATTTAAAGGATGGCATTTCTGTCTCATTTTCCCGAAATTTCGAAGACATTTCCATATTTCCGGCAGAAGAGACTCCAGCCATTATTTAAGGAAACAGTTTCCAACGAAACATTTCCTCACTTGGAAACATTTGCTCACGTCAGCAGCGTACACCCATGGGCAAATGGGGGACGCTAAATCGACCAATCAGAGCGCGCGCTTTAGTTTGGTTATGTTATAATAGACCTTTTGTTTTTCTACGTCCTCGTTTCTCTCGCCGTCGTGGTCTGCTTGAGGTCCCTCATAACTTTCAGCCAATACAGTCCTTAGCTCTCTTTAAAAGAAAAAAAAAACATCTTAAAATGGATGGCAACACTGATTATCGTTATAAATAGGTTGTTTGGAGTCCTGTTAGAGCCATTTGGCCTTACACTTGGAAGAAGTACTTGTGGCTTCGTTTCAGTTGCAATTTCCCGTCACATGTTTCAGGGAAGTCTGTGTTCTTGTAGCCCTCTTCTATTGTTTGATCCTTTTTTGAGTATGGGCACTTGTACTCAACACAGGCATTCTGACAATTTAGTGTTCTGAGCCAGAAAAACTGTAAAAATAAACTCTCTGTACTAACTGAGCATGCTAACCTAGAACAAAGGACATGAAAGAAAAGACCCATCGAAGCGCGTCCGCCATTTTGTTTTGAGCAATGTCCTTGGCAGGGCTTCTGAGTCCAATCCACACCTAAAGGGCCGACAAAATCCAAGATATATATACATATATATATATATACATATATATATATATATATATATATATATATATATATATCTAATTATACGTTTTGTTGTGTAGTATCGCTGAGTATTTTCCGAATTGTGCCGTATTTTGACGAGCCCGTTGGGAGTCAAAATGTAAATAAGGAGTAAAAATACTCAGCGATACTACACAACAGAACGTCTAATAAGTTATTTATATCCAACACGCCTAACTGTTATTTCAGTGCGGGCGAATTTCGCGGATATTTATTTACGGGGAGTGCGTGACAGAAGTATGCGAGGCGGAAAGGAATTGGCGCGTTGTCGTGTTGCTCATTCTTTTTTATTCAATAAATGAAGAAATTTCCAGGTCGTCTAGCTTTTTTTTTTTTCGTTCGATTCGTTTAATAAACTTGGATGCATATTTGCCAGCAATTCTGACTCTTCGTCGTCAGATTATTCAAATTGTCCGCCATTATTTTTTTCGTAACTACAATTCAAGTCTTCGCTTGCGCGATGCGAGAAAACACTCTCCGTCACACTCGCGCTTGAAATCACTCTGAAGCATGCTTGTAGCGTCAGACAAGCAAACCCAAGCACGTGCTAGAGATTGGAGCAAGCGGGATCTGGTCACATTGAACGGAGTTAATAGCTCTTTCAATGCAGAGTTAATTAAATCTGCATTGAAAGAACAACAGCCTGCTTAAATTTGTCGTGGTTCGATATGGACCAATTTTCAATGCTCCTGTTTTTGTGTACCTTTCTTCGCGCTCTCCGCGAACGGGAGAGAAGAAATACGGCTTTAAGACGAAGAAGACGCCAACATTTTTTCTTTCAAAACACCAGGTTGGCACATGGTATTTTTTCAAACATCTTAAACATATTTAACAATGCTCAACACAGAACTTGTTTAAAAGCCAAAAAATCTGGGAAAGATCGAGATGTCAAACAATGCTTCACCTGATTGGTCAATTGTTTGTCTAGCTCAGCTCAAGAGCACTCTGTAGTGCTCTTGGGTTAAGCTGCGGCTCTTTTGAAGTTTAAGCAGCTCCTCCTTCTTTCTTAAGCAAGCAAGCATTGCCAAGTTTGATCGTTCACATTTATAACAAGCTAGGAATTTGTTAGATAACCTAAAACTGACCAAGTAAGCATGATCCTAGCGCAAGTGTGACCGAGTGGTAACTCACAAAGAACTAGCCTTAAACCGGCGTGATAATGGAACTAGTTTTTAATTATTGAAAACATATTTGATCCAACATATTTTTGTGTGCCATAGCAAAGTGTAAACTAAGTATTTATTGTTTTAAATGAAGTGATCTATCCGCACCTGATAGAAATATCCTTTAGGCACATTAGTACCTTTATGAAGGAAAAAACGAGAATTGGTGACTCTTGTTGATAAGAAGCGATCGAGTATTGTTATGTGCATTACATAACACCTCCCTCAAAAAAGACTTGAAATACGGTGGAAAATCTGTCGTAAGTGCGTTATTATCAAGTCAATTATAGAAATAAACGTACCGGCATCTACTGGAGGCAACTTCTGCATTTCGTAAGCTTGATGAATTGGGAGATGAGTCGGCTTTATTCCGGTTAAATGTTGAAAACCATGCCAGTACCCTACGGAGCCCGTAAAGGGCCATTATCAAACATAACTATTTGACGAGTTATGTGACGAGTTACGTGACTAGTTATTTGACGAGTTATTTGACTAGTTATGTGACGCGTTACGTGACGAGTTGTTGTAAAGGAAGAGCCTGGGTTGTGTGCGTTTGGCCTTGAACTTTCGTGACGAATTAATTGAGCAATACTTTCAAATGACGAGGAACTCAGTTTGCGGCAGTTGAAAAGAATACTAGCCCGTAGAGGCCTTAAAAGACGGCAAAACGTTTCCGACCTGAGAACTGTTTTTGTCGCTATTGAACACTGAAGAGCAACGAGGAAGTGGAGGTGATATTGGATGTAGATCTGTTTGGCAAAGACTGGTAACAGATCGCGGCCTTATGGTTTCTAAAGAGACGGTACGAGTCTCCTGGAGGACGTTCGAATCTTCTATTTTCACTTCCAGAGGTATCAGGTACAAGAGAGTTTATGATTGAAGTGGACAAGGTTGACATCACTGTTGGTCAGCAACTCATGTGCGAAAGTAATACCGAGAAACTACTTAACTGCACACCAGAATTTTCAGATCTTGCCGACATCATCATGCATGAAAAGCACTGGCTCATGCCAAACTCACCTGATGAAGCAAAGGATTTGTACAGTGCTTTGATTGACCACATTGAAAAGCTCTAGACATTCTTTTTGAGTCTAGGGTTTCACAAGGGTTTCCCATCACCAGTCAGTGTGCTTTCAAATTCCAAGATCGAGAGCCTCGTTTTGATATTTTGATAGGCCAACTATTTAGCATGTATCAAAAGTGGTTTATTCCCAGTTTCTCTGACAGAATGTGAACTGTGACAACAACAACAATTGAAATATATTATAAACAATATAGTATGGCTGTTTACCTGAAAATAAAGCGGTCCTTAAGCAGCACCTTATTTCATGTTTTGAACAATAAACACTAATTACTAGCTACAGGCCAGCATAGCAGGTGCTTCATCGACTTTTCACACACAGAAGTAATCAGTTGGCATTTTTTTTTCTGTAAAATGTCCATACACTATTGCTGTAAAGCAGGCTTTGAACACCAAAGTCTGGATAGCATTCTCTGGCAGACATAAGGCAATAACCAGTTTTCAAAAAACACTGCTAGTGAAAAAATTGTAAAGGTTTTAGTAAATTGTTAGCCAAACAGATCTACTTCCAATATCACCTCCACTTCCTCGCTGCTCTTCAGTGTTCAATAGGGACAAAAACAGTTCTCAGGTCGGAAACGTTTTGCCCTTTTTTAAGGCCTCTAATCCAGTTTCAACTGTCGCAAACTGAGTTCCTCGTCATGCAGTAATAGAAGGCATGATAGTATTTCTGCGTGGTTTTATCCAATTTGAAAGTATTGCTCAATTAATTCATCCCGAAAGTTCAAGGCCAAACGGGCCGCCATATTTGCCCCATCTACAAAAACATAACCCAGGCTCTTGCTTTACAACAACTCGTCACGTAACTCGTCACATAACTCGTCAAATAATTATGTTTGATAATGGCCCTTTGCGGGCTCCCTAAGTACCTGTGCGCTACTTGAATACCGTTACAATCTATACTACATCTGTTGTTATAACATAATCAAAGTAAAGCGCGCGCTCTGATTGGTTGATTTAGCGTCCACCATTTGCTCATGGGTGTACGCTGCTGACGTGAGCAAATGCAAAGACTATTTTTCCGCGCGCGCTTCTTTTTTCTGGTCACGTAAGATTTGTTAAATAAAAGGGAACTCTTTAGCTACAATGTATCAATGTTATGTCATAAAACAAATGGTAAACACCACAGCGTACACTATTGAGTTATGGATGCACTTGAGAGGTTTGCTAAGCACTCAAGAAGCTAGAGTCGCTCTCGGCTATCGCCTCGAGCGACTCTTACGCTTCTTTCGTGCTTAGCAACCTCCCGCGTGCATCCATAACTCAATAGTGTACGCTGTGGTGTTTACCATTTGTTTATTATGTGATAGAAATGTGAGGCCAGTAGTGAATGGTTAGATATAGATATTTCTGTGATGAAACATCCTCTAAAAACCAGTTGAATTAAACCGACAAAAAAGAAAAGAGACCTAAATGGCGACTCTTATGAGACCCTTCCAAAACAAACCAAATTGTTATAATAAACGCCTGTTCTTAAGTTTCGTAATATGGGAAAAACGAGGATAAAGAAAATAAACATCTACAGTAAAAACAAATGAATGAAAACAGAGGAAGTTATCTTTAAAGTTGTTTTGATATGTAACTTATTTTAGTTAAGACACAAAATGATTTGAAAAAGATTAAGCAAGATGACGTAGTGGTGCAGTTTTAAATTTGAAGTGGACGATATAATTCATGATTGTTGTGTATTGACGTGATATGCAACACCTTTCAGAAGTAATACATAAACGCAGTGGATTAGCTATGAACCTTCTAAAGTTATACTGTGACAGATGTCAGCCGAGAAATACGTATCTGACCTCTTTCGCGGTAAAACAAAGTTCGTCCTTTTGAAATAGGTCAGACACTTCTCCTGTGGAATGAAATAATCTTGTACAAAAGGAAAAGGGAATTTCATTCGAGCTCCCCTCGTTATCTTCCTCTATAGAAATCAGGACGCGAGTTTAGACGAGGAATTTTTACAATGAATGCCATCAGCGACAGATCATCTCACGACAGGTTTATCTTTACGTTATCTTTTTAATTCGGCCTCTGCTTCCTTGAGTTTTCATTTTATTGATTTGTAAAATGTTTTCCTTCAAAAGAACTCCCGCATCCTGTAGAAATGAATTAATTCCACCCAAAGAGTGAATGAAAATAGAAAAAAAAGTGGTACAGTGCTAATGTTTTCCATCGATCCGATAACAGCAGTATCACATCATTCGTCGATTTTAATTGTCCTATTTCTCAGTTAATTCGCGATGTACATTAAATAGTTTCCAAATAGAAAATCTCAACATTCATATTTATAACAGACTATTTCATCTGAGCAGTTTGATTCGCTCCTATGGTTGAAGGGGCTACTTATTCTGAAGATTAGCCCAGGGATCAACGTTGTCAGGCTTTATTTGTACTAATGTAAGACACGGCTCGTTACATCCGGGGTTACGTCGTAGTCAACTGAAATTAAATAATTTCGGGATACATTATTATCTACAATATTCTTAGTCGAAATGATAAACGGTTTCGTAACTTACAATTTGTGTTTCTGCGTAGTCGGATCCCTTGATGTTTTATCTTGATGTTTGCGTTTTTATGACCGTTGATGACTAGCTTCGAATGAAGTTACAGCATAAATTGTTCCTTTTAAATTACAAGTCACATGACCTGATTTTCCCACCGCGCGTAGTTGAGGCGAATTCGTAATTACGATAATTAATTCTACTTTTTTCTACGTGCTCCACTGAACATGCAAATCACAGTTCTCTATCGTTTAATCGATCCATAAATACGATGCTGAGCCGAAATAGCTCATTTGCATTGACAAATTACAGTTTTCATTACCATTCAATTCAGTTCTTCGGAGATGTTTCATAATCAGTGAAAAACGAGTAAAACAACAACAATGCTGCCATTTGTAAAGCATACCTGTATATTTTTCTGCAGAAAATATCCAATATTGCTCCGATCGAGAAGCAAACATTCTTGAACTCACGAGTAACTGTCTAATTCATAGCGGAGCTTGCGGCGCGTGCAACAAAGATCTATTCTTAAAACAAACAAAAAAAAGAACAGAATGGTGGTAGCACATCAAGCCGAGCATATGATCGTATTCAATGGGAAAGATGCAAAAGCCATCATGAAACAGTATAGCACTGAGGAAGCTTTGCGATGTTATGTTATATTTTCAGTCTGTCATTAGGTTTGGAATCTTATTATAATTTAGCGTGTTGACCGACTCCGTTACGCCCCCACCTTCCCCTCCCTTCGTGCTTATCCTGATTCCCATGCCGACGAAGTTATTTGCATATGATATAGGCGTCAACAAATACAACAATCTATATTTTCCATTTAAAAGATGGGGCATTTGCAATAACTTTCGATAGGAAACATATTAAATCGCAAAAGACATCTACCTTTAAACATGATTCCTTGAAACTATTTTCATTAACCGCGTAATCTATCAACCTTTTACTATCTGCGCTATTACAAAACGTGAGCGAATAAAGCTGTTTCAGTATCTTGAATGTTTTGTATTAATGAAGCGAACCATTGCTTCACACCTGGTGGAAATAGCTTCCAGCCTCATTGGTCCGTTTATAAAGAGAACAAAATAATTGTGACTTATCTCAGTAAGAAGCGATCAAGTATTGTTTTGTCCATGTGTACACACTATCTCCTTTAAAACGTTAGAAAATCTGTTGCGCTTGGGTTTTTAACAAGTGGGCTTCAATCCGGTAAAATGTTTACAGCACTGTCAATACATTGTGCGCTAAGTACAAACTCTACTTTATCTAGTACTTATGCTCTAGAAATGTATGGGAAGTAGTGAATAGTTAGATAAAGATATCTCGGTATTGGAACATCCTGTAATCCCAAGCGAAATCCAACAGGAAAGAATATAGTATTGGGGACTTTTATTAAGCTCTCTCGACAAAACACTTATTTTTAATGTCTGTTGAATATATAAGTTGAAACAAAGGAAGAGAGGTGTTTAAGCTTGTTTTGTAAAGACGTAATATGATTTGGAAATAATTAACCACAATGACAAAATTATGCGGTTATGAAACCGAACTGCACGATGTAATACATAGTTATTGTGTCATAAGTGGCGTTCGGTGCAACACCTCTCACCTTCTGAAGTTGTTGTGACGAGATGTCAGCCGAGAAGCACACATTGTAAGATCTACTTCGCACAAAAACGAATTAAGTTCATCGTTTAAAACTTATGACAACCTTGCACGAAAAGGGAAGGGTGTTCATCCAAGCTCATCTTTTAAACAAGCTCTACAGAAAACAATGATTGCGATAGACAAATGGCAAGTTTGGACAATATATTTTCACGATTAGTTTATGCCGGTAGCGACAGTCATTGTGTCGGATTTATTTTTTTATTTCCATCAGTTTAGATTAAGTCCCTGCCTCCTCGACTTTTCATCGACTTGCGTTGTAAAGCATTTTTCTCTTAATGGAAGCCAATGAGTTTTACCCCAAGTGCAGTATTCATGTTTTCCATCCATCCCATGACAGAACTATGGCATCACTCATCGATTTAATTTTTTTTTCAATGACTTCGCAACGTATAGTTTCAAAATCATAAATTTAGATAAAGCACAGATCAATTCAGTTTAACGTTTCCTCGCCGTTTCATTTATCGATAAAACTTTGGGGTGAAACCGGCTAAGTTGCATTTAAATATTTACCTTACTAATTCAAAATTTTCATTTTGAATTTTTTATTTTGTGTAGATGTTGCATTGATAAAGACAGGCACTGATCCTAACTGGCGCAAAATATTCCTGTTAATCATGTCTCTACAATGCCATTTAAACCACCTGACGTCAAGGGAACGCGCAAAATTTGACAGAGTAGTACACTGAAGAACAGGCAAAAATTCTGTTGGAAAGCGGAACAACAAAGTAGTTGCACGGAACGATCCATATTATGGCTTTTTTCGTTTTTTAAAAAACAACTTTCTAAGAACATTAAACTTTTGTTTTGCTGACCATAAAGAATGCTTTACTCCTGTGCATCTTCTCATGTTTTCACTCAGATATTCCGCGGTTAGCATGTGCGAGCGCGTTCTTGGTTGTCAGAACCACGTTTTCTTCGCCAGGTTCTCGGGCTGAACCGCATAGTGGTATCTGAAACTGCCTCTTGTAAATGTTGCGCTCAGAGAGGAAGTTTGAATCAAAATTCTTCGTTGGAGAAGCATCGGGGAAAGAAGCATGTAGCCATATTCTGACATAAACAATCAAGGCGTAAGGTTTTTTTTCAAATATATTTATTAAATAACTATTCTGTATCGTAATATTAACGCAAAATTAGTCTGCAGTAAGTACATTTACAATGTTAGGAGTTTGTACGAGCAATTTTTATAATGAATGCTGTCAGCGACAGATCAACTCGTGACAGGTTTATCTTTACGTTGTCTTTTTAACTTGCCTTTGGCGTCATTGAGTTTTCATTTTAATGAGATGTAAAATATTTCTTTCAATAGGACACTCGTATCCTGTAGAAATGAATGAATTACACCAAAGACGGAATAAAGAAAGAAAAAAAAAATGATATAGTACTTATGTTTTTAATAGATCCCATGACAATAGTATGACATCAGTCGTCGATTTTAATTGTTCCATTTCTAGATGAATTCGCTCTGTAAAGTGAATAGTTTCCGAATGGAAAAATCTTAAGATTTATATTTATAATAAATCATTTCATCTCAATAGTTCTTAATCGTTTAATTGTTCCATAAATACAATATCGAGGCGAAATACCTCAGTTGCAACTACAAGTTTCAGTTTTCGCTACCATTCAGTTCAATTCTTCGGATAGGTTGTATAATCAGTGAAAATCAACTAAAATGAGAGCAATGTTCCCACTTGTAAAGTATACCTGTATATTTATTTGCAGAAAAAAATTAAACTTTCAAAAATACAATATTGAGGCGAAGTAGCTCAGTTGCATTCACAAATGACAGTTTTCAGTACCATCCAATTCAATTATTCGGAGATGTTGCATAATGAGTGAAAAACAACTAAAACAACAACTGCAACTACATAGATTAAACGAACCAACGTAGCTAAGTCTGGTAGTTCTTTACTGACTTCAACTGAAGACGTAAAGCCAAAACAAACGCAAAAATTACACTTAAGGCTCGATGCAAACATCTGTCGAGCGACGCTGCACAAAAACACATAAAATAAATTGGAAATAAACCTCAAAACAAAAACTTATCGAATTTAAGACATAAAGCACATACACTGTTACCTTGTCCAACCTTAAGGATCGCGATAGCAAGACAAAGAAAGCACGCTAAACGAGCTTGAATCTACCGAAACTTGTGTCGAACTTACGACTACTCTAGTTCAAAAACGCATTGGTCACGTGACTAAAAGACGCGAAAAGTAACCGCGCGAGGACTGGACTGGCTACAATCACAACAACAGTTTTTCCATTTGTAAAGCATACCTGTATATTTGTCTGCAGAAAATATCCAACCTTGGTCCTATCGAGAAGCAAACATTTCTACCTCACGAGTAATTGTCTACTTCTAATTCTAACTGTTCATCGCGCGACCATATGACATTATTCAATGGGAAAAATGTATAATCCGTCAAATAACAGTATAGCACTGAGGAGGTTTTACGATGTTATGTTATATTTTCAGTCTGTCATAAGTTTTGGAATTTTCTTATAATTTAGCGCATTGACCGACTCCTCTACGCCCCCTCCCTCCCCTCCCTTCACGCTTATCCTGGTTCCCACGCCAACGAAGTTATTAGCATACGATGTAAACGTTAAAAACTGCAACCGCAGTCTCATTTCTTTGATGGATGGATGGTATTGTTTTTCTTTTTTTTTTCATATAACAATTAGGACACTTGCAATAGCTTTCGATAGGGAAAATACTAATTCGTAGAGTACATCTACCTTTAAACATGATTCCTAAACCATTTTCAATAGCCGCGTATTTTATCAACCTTTTAATATCCGCATTATTACAAAATGTAAACGAATTAAAGCTATTTCAGTATCTTCAATAACTTGTTTTAATGAAGCCAATCATTGCTCCACACCTGGTGAAAATAGCCTGTAGCCTCATTAGTCCGTTTATAAAGAAAAGAAAATAATTGTGACTTATGTCAGTAAGAAGCGATCGATTATTGTTTTATCCATTACACACTATCTCTTTTAAAACGTTAGACAATCTGCTGCACTTGGGTTATCAAGTCAAGAAGTATATAACATAATCATATCGGCCTCTACTAGAAGCAACTTCTGCATATCATCAGCTTGATGAACTGGGCGATAAGTGGGCTTCAATCCAGTAAAATGTTCACAGCACTGTCAATACATTGTGCCCTGAGTAAGTACAAACTCCACTTTATCGAGTGGTTATGCTCTAGAACTATAAGGGAGGTAGTGAACGGTTAGGTAAAGATATCTCGGTCTTGGAACATCCGGTAGCCCCAAGCGAAATCCAACTGGAAAAAAGATTTTATCGGCGGCTTTTATTCGGCTCTCTCGACAAAACAAATTAAACTTTGTCGATGTCTGTTCTTGACTTTTGTTATACTTGAAAAGAATACAGGTAATGGAGATAAATATACAAATAAAAGCAAAGGAAGAGATGTGTTTAAGCTTGTTTCGGAATGTAGTTTTAGTTTTGTTAAGACGCAAAATCATTTGGAAACAGTTAACCCCTAAAGATTTTTGCACGTTTAAAACAAACTTCTGCTTTTTTTATTCCGATCACGTCCAAATAAACGGTTACAACAACAGAGAGAGAAAACAGAATACAGTGTTATATACATGCTAATTCCTAAAAAAGAAAGTTTGAATAACAAAAGGAAAAGACACACCTGGACCAATCATAAATCAAATTAACTATTCCTGTGAGATATTTCAAATTTGAAATAACAACGGCAAACATAATATGCATAATAACAACACTCCCACTTTTGACGTTGCTTATTTGACAGTCTTCATGCCTAGCTTAGTAACAAGTTTCTCAAAGCGATGCTTAGGCAAAGGTTTCGTAAGGATGTCAGCAACCATCTCGTCCGTGCCAATGTATTTTAAGGTGATCGCTCTGTCTTGTACTCTTTCGCGAACGAAGTGGTAACGTATATCGATGTGTTTTGTCCTGGCATGGCCCACGGGATTTTTAGCCATCGAAATAGCCCCTTGGTTGTCTTCATATATTTCAGTTGGTCCCTCTGGGGGTTCTCCTATGTTTGCCAATAACCTTCGAAGCCAGATTGCTTCCTGAGTGGCCGTACTGAGTGCTACATACTCTGCTTCTGTTGTCGACAATGCGACGGTAGCCTGCTTTTTGCTTAGCCAACTTACTGCCCCACACGCCAGTGAGAACACGTTTCCTGAGGTAGAATGACGGTCATCCATATCACCCGCCCAATCTGCATCTGAATAACCAATCAAATTTCCATCAGCACATTTCTTGTAACTCAATTCAAGATATGCAGTTGCTTTCAGATATCTGAGGACTCGCTTTGTTGCTGTTAAATGATTTTGTGTCGGATTGGCACAGAACTTCGACACAACTCCCACTGCTTGGGCGATGTCTGGACGAGTTGCGATTGCAGCATAAAGTAGACTTCCTACAATCGATTGATACGAGGTCACATCAACTGGTCTGCTAAAACCATCTTCCTTTTGCAGCTTGACGTTCAAATCAGCAGGTGTAGACACCGGTTTTGCTTCTGTTTGCCCAAACTTCTCGAGCATCTTTTCGACATAGTGTCCTTGATGAAGGAAGACTTGCTTATTTTTCACATCTTGAACGATACAGACCCCGACATAGTAATGCAGCTCTCCCATATCTTTCATCTTAAACTGCAGCTTTAGACTGTCCTTGACACTTCTCATCTCCGTGATGTTTCTTGCTAGAATCATCAGATCGTCAACGTGGACCCCAATAATAGTCAGTGCATCCTTTCTGATAAATACGCAGGGATCTGCAGAGGCTTGAATAGAACCAATCTTTTCAATGCACTCCCGAATAACTTTGTTCCAACAACGGGAAGACTGCTTTAAACCATACAGCGATTTCTCTAGCTTGCATACCAGAGGCTCCTCCCCAGGTTTCACTTATCCTTCCGGCTGCTGCATGTAAATTTCTTCATCAAGTTTACCGTTGAGAAAGGCTGTTTCTATGTCCATCTGGTGAATCAGCAAATCATTCTGAGCTGCAAATGCTAGCAGACAACGTATTGAAGAGAAACGAACAACAGGCGAAAAAGTTTCATCATAGTCAATACCATATTTCTGGGTGCAGCCCTTGGCCACTAGGCGTGCTTTGAATCGTTCCACTGTACCGTTACATGAGTGTTTCAGTTTAAACACCCATTTGCACCCAACAGCTTTCCGACCTGGAGGTACCTCAACCAACCTCCATGTCTTGTTTTCAATCAGCAAATTGTATTCTGAATCCGTCGCGACTTTCCACTCTGCAGCGTGATCACCTGATCTTGCTTCTTGTATAGATGTAGGTTCATCAATCCCAGAAAGATGATAGGCGACATGGTGTACGCTGTGAGTTGCCGTGTCTGCGTATTCGTCATAACCATATCTGACTGATGCTTTTCGTGTTGTTACTGACAGTCGAAGTTCCCCTGGAGAGTCATCTTTTAAATTCTTCATTTCTTGCAGTCAATGGTTTGAACCCGGGGGTAACATGTGAAGGTGTAGTCTGATCGTCCTGGTGAGTGAGTCCTGAGAAAGACTGTTGTCGGTGGTAGTGACTGACGTTTCGACAACCTGTGCGGAAGTCATCATCAGAGTCAAGTGAATGATTGTTGTCAGTAGAATGTTCTTATTCCAGTTCGTGTGAAATGATCGGTTGGTTTTGCCGTGATGTTATTGGCTGTAAGACTCAAGTGACGTAAGTCGGTCGTGATTGGTCTGTTTCGATCTGTCGGTAAAGTTAGGTCGTTCTTTTTCGGTCGTCTGTGATGTTTATGTCGTGAATGAGTCGTTTGTATGGAGCGGGTAGTTGTTGACATCTGTTTAGGGGAGTCTGTTCTAAGTTAGTAAACCAGCTTTCCAGAGTCAGTCGTTGAAAATAGTCAGTGCTGTAGGTTAGGCATTGCGCAGAGTCCCAGTCAATGTTGTGGTTGGTAAGTCGATGGTGTTTAGCAATGTGATTGCTGACATCACCTTTCCTCGTCTCCCGTCTGTGTTCAGTCAGTCTTGTTGAATTGAATTGAATTGAATTGAATCTTTATTAAGTCATAAGATAAATAATCACATATCCTATGTTACAACATTAAAAGAAGGTATATATATAAATTACAGGTTTCTGCATGTCTCAGCGATGTAGGAGACTTGGCAGTCGGAATAATTGATCTTATAAATCGTTTCCTGTCTGTTCCTCGGTTCGTCTTTGTCTTTAACGTTGGTTAGTAACAGACGTAGTGTGGTGATGGGTTTGTGGGCGACGCGGATATTGAAGGGTAGTAAGATGCACGAGATGTTTTCAGACATGCCTTTTATGTACGGTATGGTTGCTGTAGTCGTAGGGGTTGCGGTGTCGTTTGTTTCGGTAGTGGTAGTGGGTCGGTGAGTGTTTCGTCAGATGAAGTCTTTGTTGTAGTTGTTCTTCGTAAAAACACGGTGAAGGTATTTGTTCTCGTCGGATAAGCTGTCTGTCGAGTCGCATACTAGTTGTGCGCGTCGTGTTAGAGTTCTGATAGTTGTAGCTTTTTGTGATGTAGGGTTGTAGGATGACTCGTCTAGTAATCTGTCGGTGTGTGTCGGTTTCCTGTTAACTGTCGTTCGTAATGAGTTGTCGTTGTGGCTTACCAGGCAGTCTAGGAAAGGAAGTTTGCCATTTTCTTCGACTTCTCTGGTAAACTGTATGTCAGTGTTTTGTTCATTAAGGTAGCGGTGGAATACGTCAATTTCGTCGTGTCGAACGGCGGTGAAGGTGTCGTCAACGTAACGTAACCAAAGCGGTATCGTTTGTCGGCAAGTCGAGGAACGCGCCCTTTCGACTTAACGGGAGCAAGTGTTCCGATTGCTCCCGTTAAGTTTGTCGATCGAGAACTTTTCCTCCATGTTTCATTTACGTACTCCTGGGCCCATAACCTAAACATTTTTGCACGTTTAAAACAAACTTCTGCTTCTTTTATTCCGATCACGTCCAAATAAACGGTTACAACAACAGAGAAAGAAAACAAAATACACTATTATATATATGCTAATTCCTAAAAAAGAAAGTTTGAATAACAAAAGGAAAAGACACACCTGGACCAATCATAGATCAAATTAACTATTCCTGTGAAATATTTCAAATTTAAAATAACAACGGCAAACCTAATATGCATAATAACAACAACCCCAATGAATAAATTACGCGGTTATGAAGTTGAAATGCATGATATAACTCGTTGGGTAGGGTCCCAGATCACAACAGCCTAGTTAGCTACCTTTTGAAGTTGCTGTGACAAGTTGTCAGCCAACAAGTACACATTGTAAGATCTTCTTCAGACAAAAACGAATCAATTTCATCGTTTAAAACTTATTTAAACGTTTTACAAGCGGAATGAACAATCTTGCACGAGCTCATTTTATAAACATGCTTTATAGAAAACAATGATTGTGATAAACAAAAGGCAAGTTTGGACATAGTATTTTCACAATTGATGCCGTCAGCGACAATCAACTTGTGACGTGCTTATCTTTTATTTCCCTTTAAATTAAGTTTCTGCCTCGTGGACTTTTCATCGACTTGAGTTGTTGAATGTTTTTCTATAAACGGACGCCAAAGCATTTATTAGAATTTCCTCGTCCCTAATTCATCGATGAATTTTTGGGGTTAAACCGGCTAAGTTGCAATTAAACATTTACCTTGCTAATTCACAATGTTCATTTTCATTCGATTCCCTTTTTTATTTTAGATGTTGCATTGATAAAAAACAAGTAATAATCTCAACTGGCGCAAAATATGCCTGTTGATTATGCCCTACTATGCCATTTACATTACATAGGGTCAAGGGAACGCGCGAAATTTGAAACAGTAGTACAGTGAAGAACAAGGCAAAAATTTGGTCGGATACTGGAGCAACAAGTCGGATAATGTTTGGCCTCTTCCAACGAAATTTCTTTAGATAAGCAATAACTGTGAGAATCATTTCAAGATAACTTTTGAGCTTTAAGGAAAGTAAAATCAAAGGAAAGAGATAGATACAGATGGAAGCTGTTCTGCTCATTGTTCTTCAATCATACTTTTTGCAGTACGCAGCCGTTATCAACATCTTCGGTCAAAAGCGTTTTCTGTGTTTGCTTTCAGTGCTTGACTCTATGAACAAGAGAGATTGCCTCTTTTGACTTGTTTCTTGTTTTTTAACCAGATACCTTGAATAGACATTAAAGCCAAGACTCTCATCGCTTTCGTCGTGAAATCTTAAAACGAGAACCGGTAAATTGAACCACATTATGTTTTGCACGTAGACCGATCCCGCATAGGCGAAGATACATCTAAAAAATTAATGGTTCAATTCTTTGTATTTTTTTTTCCGTGTCGAACCAAGCATTAACTAGTGTGGCCATAATGTCCGATAAAAAAAAGTTTTAAAAATACTGAAACACACTTTTTTCTTGCGGTAAAAATCATGGTGGTTGAATATTAGTCAAGTTAAAATCTCTATATTTCAGTTGCATGTGCTGATTTTTGCTATTTGTCTCCGTCTAAAACTAGTCATTAAATGAAGAAAAATAAATGAAGAGAAAAGTCCCTATACTTGAGACACGCCTCCCCTCCCTCTCCTCCCGCAAGCTTATCGCAGTTCCCATAACGTTGAGTAACCGGAGGACTCCTACCTCCCCTGGTATCTACATGTATTCCAGATGGATCCCGCTGGTGACGTTATTTTTACCAATTACAACCGGCGCGCTGCTTTATTTCTTATATGATGGATGGTGCAAAATTATTTCCGTCCGTACAGGGAGGCTACTAAATATAGTTTCCGCTAAGAAATATTATAATTCATAAAAGACAATCCCCCATAAACGTAATTCCTGAACTAGCTTGTCATTAAAAATGTATTTAATCCACCTATTATCCTACACGGCATAACGAAATATTAACTCACAGAGCGATTTTAAAATCGTGATTGGTTTTATGAGGTGTACATTGCTCCTCAGATGGTAGAAATAGCCTATAGCCTTATCGCAGCCTTCTTTATGGAGGGAAAAATTGTGGTTACCTATAGCTATGCCAGTAACAAGCGATCCTGTATGATGTCCGTTATACATTACCTCCTTAGAAAAAAGTTTGTGATACGTTGAAAATCTGTTGAATGTGCCTTGTTACCTCTACAAGAGCCAACATAACTGATACCGACATCTACCAGTGGAAACTGTTGCATATCGTAAGCTTGATGAATCGAGAGAAGAGCGGGCATCAATCCGGTAAAATTTTCACAGCCCTGTCAATACACTGTACACTGAGTAAGTACAATCTACACAACATTTGTTGGTTATGTCAAAGAAATTATAAGCAAGTAGCGGATGGTTAGATGTGGGTATTTTGGCTTGGGAACATCCTGTAGCCCCCAGTCCTAACAAACAGAAAAAACAAAACGAGGTGTTTGTTGGTGGCTTTTATAAAACTCTGTTTCTCTCAGAAAGAGAATAGATCAAACTTTGTTAATGTCTGTTCTTGAATTTTATTACACTTAAAAATAATAACGATAAAATAAAAAGATAAACAAAAGCAAAGGAAGAGATATGTTCAAGGTGGTTTTTTTATGTGTCATTTTCAGTTGTGTTGAGAAGGAAAATGATTTCAAAACAGTTAACAATAATAACACAATTATGTGGCTCTAAAATTGAAATGGTTGTTTTAATTCATGTTTGCTGTGTCTTTAACTGAAGTTCAGTGCAACACATAGGTTTAATTGTTGAGACGCATAATGAGTTGAAAAAGATTAACCAAAATGACCTAATTATGCAGTTTTAAATTTGAAATGGACGATATAATTCATAGTTGTTATGTTTTGACGTGATATGCAACACCTTTCAGAAGTAATACGTAGGATCTCAGAAACATAGTGGATTCGTTACGATCTTTCTAAAAGTTATATTGTGACAGATATCAGCCGAGAAATACGTATCTGACCTCTCTCGTGGTAAAACAAAGTTCGTCCTTTCGAAATAAGTCAGACACTTCTCCTGTGGAATAAAATAATCTTGTGCAAAACGAAGAGAGAATTTCATTCGACCTCCCCTCATCATCTTGTTGCATAGAAATCAGGACGCGAGTTTCTATGAGGAATTTTTACGATGAAGGCCATCAGCGACCGATCATCTCACGACTGGTTTATCTTTACGTTATCTTTTTAATTCGGCCTCTGCCTCCTTGAGTTTTCATTTTATTAATCATGTAAAATGTTTTCCTTCAAAAGGACACCCGTATCCTGCAGAAATGAATGAATTCCACCCAAATACTGATTGAAGAAAATAAAAGAGAATAAATAAATATACATGCATTCCTCCAAGCAATGCAATTTTTTAAATTGCGTTCTCGTTTTTCCAAATTTAAACGAGTTTTCCAATTTATTTTTTTTCGAGAAGCAAACATTTTTTAACTCACGAGTACTGAATTGTCTAATTCATAGCGGAGCTTGCGGAGCGTGCAACGAAGATCTATTCTTAAAACAAAACAAAACAAAACAAAAAATTGGTCGTTGCACATCAAGCCGAGCATATGATGGTATTCAATGAGAAAGATGTAAAATCCATCATGAAACAGTATGGCACTGAGGAAGTTTAATTTTACGATGTTATGTCATATTTTCAGTCTGTCATTAGATTTGGAATCTTATTCTAATTTAGCGTGTTGACCGACTCCTCTACGCCCACACCCTCCCCTCCCTTCGTGCTTATCCTGATTCCCATGCCGAAGAAGTTATTTGCATACGATGTAGACCTCAACAACTACAGCCTGCTATCTTTTTCCGTTTAAAAGATGGGACATTTGCAATATTTTTCGATAGGAAAAATATTAAATCGCAAAAGACATCTACCTTTAAACATGATTCCTTGGTACTATTTTCATTAACCGCGTAATCTATCAACTTTTTACGATCTGTGCTATTACAAAGCTATTTTAGTATCTTTAATTCTTTGTTTTTATAAAGCGAATCATTGCTCCACATCTGGTTGAAATAGCCTCTAGCCTCATTTGTCCGTTTATAAAGAGAAGAAAATAATTGTGACTTATGTCAGTAAGAAGCGATCGAGTATTGTTTTGTCCATTACACGCTATCTCTGTTAAAACGTTAGAAAATCTGTCGCGCTTGAGTTGTTATCAAGTGGGATTCAATCCGGTAAAATGTTTACAGCACTGTCGATACGTTGTGCGCCGAGTAAGTTCAAACTCTACTTTATCCAGAGGTTATGGTCTGGAAATGTATGGGAAGTAGTGGATTGTTAGACAAAGATATCTCGGTATTGGAACATCCTGTAACCCCAAACGAAATCCAACCGGAGAGAAGATATCATCGGCGGCTTTTATTAGGCTCTCTCAGCGAAACCAATTTTTTAACGTCTGTTCTTGACTATTATTATACTTGAAAAGAATATAGGTAATAACGATAAATATATAAATTCAAACAAAGGAAGAGAGGTGTTTAAGCTTGTTTCGGAATATAGTTGTTAGTTTTGTAATGACGTAAAATGATTTGGAAACAATTAACCACAATGACAAAATTACGCGGTTATGAAATCGAAATTCACGATATAATTCATGGTTATTGTGTCATAAATGACGTTCGGTGAAATACCATTTAGAAATAACATGTAGGCTCTCAGAACACAATAGCCTGGCTAGCTACCTTCTGAAGTTGCTGTGACGAGATGTCAGCCGACAAGCACACATTGGAAGATCTACTGCGCACAAAAACGGATTAAGTTCATCGTTTAGAACTTATGACAATCTTGCACGAAAAGGGAAGGGTGTTCACCCGTGCTCATTCTATAAACAGGCTTTATAGAAAACAATGATTGCGATAGAAAGATGGCAAGTTTGGACAAGAAATTTCCAAAATTAGTTAATGGCGGTAGCGACAGTCAATTGTGTTGGCCTGATTTTTTTTTATTTCCATCAGTTTAGATTAAGTTCCTGCTTCCTCGACTATTCATGGACTTGAGTTGTAAACCGTTTTTCTCCAAACGGAAGCCAGAGGTCTTTAGAACTTAATGAATTTTACCCCGAGTGCAGAATGCATGTTTTCCATCGATCTCGTAGCAGAAATATGGCATCACTCATCGATTTCGATATTCTTTTTTCAATGAATTCGCTACGTTTAGCTTCAAAATTATAAACTTAGGTAAAGTACAGATCAATTCAGTTTAACGTTTCCTCTTCGTTTAATTTATCGATAAAATTCTGGGGTGAAACCTGCTAAGTTGCATTTAAAAATTGACCTTACTAATTCACAATTTTCATTTCCTTTCGAGTCACTTATTTTTTGTAGATCTTGTCTTGATAAAAACAGGCAATGATTCCAACTGGCGCAAAATATTCCTGTTAACCATGCCTCTCCTATGCTATTTAAACCACCTAACGTCAAGGGAACGTTCAAAATTTGACAACGTCGAACACTGAAGAACAGGGAAAAAATGCGGTCGGAAAGCGGAACAACAAAGTGGTTACACAGAACGATCCATAGTTTGACTTTCTTGGTTTTTTCAGAAACAAGTTTCTGAGAACATCATCCTTTTTTTTCCGTTGATCATAAAGTACGCTTTAAAATGACTGAGTGGTCCTCAAATTTCAGCAACAACTAAGGATACATCGATAAAATAAAGTTAAAAGGCACTAGCATTTGCTTTGCTGCCAGGATGCGACGTCGCTGCTCAAAAGGAATCAGCGCCCATCCTGGTTATTTCGAGGCATAATTCCTAACTGAGTCTAAGCCAGATGATGTTTTGCCATCTTTCACCGAATTTTCTTGAGATAGGGAATATCTGTGAAAATCATTTCAAAATACGTTTTGATCTATAAGGAAAACAAAATCAAAGGAAAGGGATAGATACAGATGAAGCTGTTCTGCTTATCATTCTTCAAATAATACTTTTTGAAGCATAGAACCGCTTTAACAATTTTAGGTCAAAAACGTTTTCTGTGTTTGTTGGCTCTACTTGACTCTATGAACGAGAGAGATTGCCTCTTTCGATTTCTTTCTTTTTTCTTTTTGTTAACCAAATACCTTGAATAAACGTTTGAATGCCGGCAACTTAGATCCTTAAACAGCTCTGAAGAAACGATCTCCAACGCTCTCCAAAGGTACAGGTGTTTTCTGCATTTTAAGCTATGGTGTTTGAGACTGATGGCAACGAAAAGTCCTATTGTCCTATTGACCTATTGCGTTTCATAGCGTTACTACTGTAAGGACGTTCCCTATATTTCATATGCAGTATGTACTCCTGATCAATCAGGTTTTAAATCTACTTTCCTAAGAAAATGAAAATTAACTAATCGCGAGTATTGTATGGTAAGTCTACTATCTTGATTACTGAATGAAGGACAGTTGAACTAGACTATGATAGGAGTCACTTGATCAATAGATAAGTCTACCTTGCGTGAGGCGACACGCCGGTAAGCTGTAAAGCAAAAGGCGGTCGACCGTTAGGTGGTGTTGATACGCCTGTGCGACTCCTGCCATTCGCTGTCGCATAAAGTTTACCTCTTATTAGGATATCTTAGAACGACTGTCCTCTGCGATGTGATAATAAGGGCAAGTTTTCAAATATCATTTCCCCATCTGCAATTTTGGCAAAGCCGGATGAGATTGTTTCTTTGCGCGCACTGTTTTCTTTGTCTTTTTTATATATAATTTGTCTCCCGCATAAATAACTTCAGAGATACGTTTCTCAAAACCTACAACTAGGTATCCTGTATTAATTACGACCCCGCTCCCGCAAAAAAATAGAAAAAAATACCAAAATTCCATTTCTTCGGGGTATGTAGGCAATGAACTAAATAAACCCGCAATAAAGTGCTCGGACGGAATATCATTTGTAAGAAGGGTGCTCTTAAATCTTAGTTTTGGAAACACTTTACGACTTTGACACTACTTCGAGAAATAAAGGTAAATGTAAGTCTTGAGCATGCAGTTAGGTGAATCACTGCGTGAACTACGTCACTATTAACAGAGTATACCGCAGCATTACTATCTCTTAGATACCCTGGTGAATAGTTTATGCGCTCCGAATAGCCGGTTAACATTTTTTTTCGCGAAGAACACTCGTTTTTACAATTTCTCCGTCAGCTCCCTAGGCAAGGAAATAAAAGTTATTGGCAGAGGCTAAAGATCTTGTAGCAAATAAAATGCGCTACGATGCATCAGTACCAGTCTAACTAGAAATCTAATAAAGTTTGTCATTGATTCAAACGTTATTCTTGATATAATAATCGATGAGTTTGCTCATTTTCTCTACTGCAGTTATCCTTCCATTGATGATGGAGTTTCAAGGAACAGGTGAGGCAGTGTAATTCAAATTTTATGTATCTTAAAACGAATAGGAAAAAATATTATGAGGGTTATTTATCAATACATTTTGATTATTTATAATAATCAGTCATAGATATTACGTTGGTACATCAGTCCGATTGTGGATCTAAACGTGAGTTGAAGAAACTAAACAATAACTGAACAAGAAAAAATAAAGAATAACAGCGCTTTCACTTTGATCTCCCCAATTTTTACCCTTAAAACTTAAGGTGATTCCTCAGTATTGCATTGCGCAACCCGTATTGCGCATAGAAATCACGCAATCGAGTGAAAAAGTACGCGCATTTCGAGAACGCGATATTGTTTTTAAATCAATGACCAGGAAAAAAGGTACAATGGTCCTCAGCTCTTGGACGAGCACGCTGACCTGTATTTCTTACTGCATAATTTTGGTGTACAAATTATCCCGTTTAAATTGGAGAAGTTTAAAAAAAATCGTCGACAGTAAAAGATATACAACTAAAAGTGTGCAAAAGTCCTGTTGATGTACTGTGAGCCGATGAAATGACGCGTGTGGTTAGAGCCAGTACAGGTATAAATGGGGTGTACAGGCACAAGCACGATGATCTTTCTTTTTTATTGTATTTTTTCGAAACACACGCTGGTAGTGAACATGTAGGGAAAGTTGAAAACAATTTGTTCGATAGCCTTTATTTTCATGAGGAATCACCTTAAACCTAATTCTAATTTTTGGTTTAGTAACGAGTTTCGGTGCTCATTGTTAGTTAGGCATGAATATTATTAATATAGACAGTATTTTCCGTCTCCATTTTCATCATTATCATTATTGCTGTCATCGTTACGATCTAAAAATATGTATTTTTTCTTTTATTCATTTATATATTTATGTTTCTCATAGAAAGTCTATGTACCCATTTCAAAAATTCTTCGTACATCTTTACAAAATGGGGAGGAGATCATTGGAAGAACAGTATCGTCTGCCTCAGTCATAGAGGAAACCTTGTTTCCATCGAAACCGATGAAGAATGGAAATTTATCAAGGGTGAGATTCAAAAGCTTAATAGTTGGAATACTACTGCGTGGCATATTGGTTTATTCAAGTCTTACAAGGATGGGAATTGGACATGGTTTAGTGGAGAGCCACTGAATATTTCGAAATGGCGAGATTCTGAGCGAAATGGCAACGACAGCCTAGCGGAAATATCCAAGAATGAAGGCCTCTTTAACGGTATCACTGGATATGATGAAAATGCCTTCCTCTGTGAATTTCCTCAGGGTAAGCAAACATTCCACCCATAAAGTATAATAAGTGCTAAGCCATTTCCGCTTAGCCCTGGTCCCGTTAAAAATTATTTCGATGATTAATTTTGAGAGGTAAATATATTGCTCTCACAATATCGAAAGCCTCTCCTAACTTGTGCGTTTAAGCAGTAAATAAACTGTCCAGTGCGCATTAGCGGTTTCAAATTGGAATAACTCACACTTGCATTTAATTATGCGTTCTTTTAAGCGCGTTCTAACCGGGGAAGGGAGGGGAGGTGGTTCATGCTGCAAGTCAACTTTGTTATAAGCGATGTACAATAAGTAAAATAACAGCACGAGCTTATGTATAGTCAAAGTGCAATCATTCAAAATAGAATATCCTAGATAGAGGACGCCGTAATGAAGATATATGTATCAAATACCACTCCTGCTAAGAGCTGCTTTCCCACCGAAAAAGAGCTTCCCGTTATTTTTACCACATGTTATAACGATCATCCTTTATTTTGTTGTGCAGCAAGCCACAGCAAAGTTTTGGCGGGCAAAGCGCACAAAAGAAAAACGATCGAAAGGATACATTTCTCAACATTTGTCGAGCACACGTTTATCGAAGTATTCTTGTGTTTTTGCTTGCGCTTGTAAGAGCGAGCGATAATTATATAATTATACAATTGTATCAGAAAAAAGCGTGTGGGAAAGTGATATACCAGAAAGGTATTGTGGGTGGCTTTTAGATCCTGGTTCCCTGAACTCAGGATTTTAGGCAACTCTGAGAAAATGTCACCTTTAAGACAAAACATTACGGGTTTGCAGAACTTATCTTGTTCAAAAAAATTACTTTGTATTCCTAACTACATGAAAAACAAACAAACAATAAAAAAAAAAAACAACAACAGCAACACTGACCCTAATGAAAGACGAAAATGATGTAAACTTAACGAGAGCGATTTCAATTGCAACACCATGTTACTTTTGTTTTATTCCACTCGTATTCATATGCATGTGGGTATTTCTACTTTGACACTGATCAAACATACACTGCAGATGTTGAAAAATGCGGATAGAAATAGAAAATAGAGATACGTTACGTTTCTTAGCTTATTACTATTTTTTCTTCTTTATCGTTATTGTGATGATTATCATAATTATCACTTTTTTATCCTCGACATGATAATTACTTTTGTTCTTATTTTCATTATTTTATAGAGTACCCCATTCGATCTTTTAAAAACTCTTGGTACATGTTTTCGAGGTGGGGAGGGTCTTGGGCCTGGAGCAGAGCCACCTGCCAAATATTAGGAGGAGACCTAGTTTCCATCGAAACCGTGGAAGAGTGGAATTTCATCAGTAACGAGGTGCAAAGGCGAACTATTCTTTTCGGTGAAGATAGATGGAATATTGGTTTAATAGGAAAGGCTGAGAATTGGACATGGGTGAGTGGAAGACCGCTGACGATTTGCAAATGGGGAGAAGGGGAGCCAAGTGGTGACAGCAATATGGCTTACATATCCAAGCAGTCTAGTAATGGCACATGGGGTATATTTGATGGTAACATTGGCCTTTCGTGTTATATTTGCGAGATTCCCAAAGGTAAAAAAAACTTTCTATACTAACAAATGTTATATATCAGTTATTTTTATTACCAGAAGCACTTAGGGGTAACAAAAACATTATCATGCTAGCGTTTGTCAAACTTACCACAGAAGTTATAAACCTTCTGAAAGTCATGATCAAGTTTATATTTGCATAAGTATATTAGATTTCAGACAACTCAATGGATGTTTTCATGTTTTACATGTCCAAGGTTTACTCTTGTGAGCAAAGGAAAGGTAACAGATGGTTCAGTTGCGGTTTGAGTACCTACAATCACTCTTACGAGTAACGGCAGCTAGGAAAACTTTCATTTATCGCTTATTTTCATAATGGCTATTGGTTTCTTTCGACTAAATGAAGTAAAGTGGAGCGTCTATGAGGCGGACACCCTCGGTAGCTTCCCCAGGGTCCATTTGAAAGCGGGGAGATCGCTTACATCACCAGAAATCGGGGATATTTCGAGCCCGTTACGAAATGTCAGCGGTATATCGTATTACAGACAGTTCAATATGGCGGCGGTGGAAGTAAAGAGAAAAAGTAACTTTCTATTTTCGTAAAACTCCGCCAGAGAAAGGCCTAGTACCTTTCTATCCCAGAGAGCTAAACGAGACGTCAAAACAAGGAAAATGGTAATTTGTATCTTTCGTGTTCTTCCTTTCCTAAAATTGGGGTATTTATAAATGGCGTATTTGGCTCTTGAGCTCTTTAAAAATACGAAGAGTCTCCCGGCTCGAGGAAAGTTTGTGCGGATCGGGTTGCAAAACTCGAAACCCGCCTTAACACCTGGCGCACTAGGACCCTGTCCCTTAAAGGCAAATCTATGATCGTTAACACGCTGGGAGCTTCGGGCCTCTGGTACACTGCCACAGTGGTAAAAATGCCTGAGTGGGTTCACACCCACATCACCAAAGCTATTTGGGAGTTCCTCTGGAACAGTAAGGCCGAACTGGTCAAACGCGACACATGTCGGCTCCCCTGGCAACAGGGGAGGTTGTCCGTAGTAAATCCCATCGAAAAGGCGCGATTCCTTAAACTCCGGGGGATTTCTTCGGTGGGCGACGCGACTTACACCGCTAAATGGGTCTATTTCGCCCGATATTGGGTCGGCTTTCCGCTGAGCCACAGAATTAAACGCTGGGCGTTTCTCCGCTCCAATAACGTCCTCAGACATTTAAGGGATGACCAGCCCCCTATTTACCGCGCTGCACTGACCCTCGTTGACCGGGTGGAGGGGAATTTCGATTCTCTCTCTGACCACAGTGCTAAAACCTTTTATTCCAGGCTAACTCCCGCCTCATCCCCAGCGGCTCCTTTGTGTCACACAGTGGGAACGGAGGTTCACGTGCCAATTTAATTGGCGCCACATTTGGGAATAAATCTTTGGTGCTGGTCTGAGCACAATTTGGGAGAACAAAATTGCGTGGCGGATCGCTCACGGGGTGGTCAAGACGCCGGCTTACCTCAAGTCCTGGCGGGAGCTTGCCGTGAGCGATCAATACGTGGGCTGCGGTGAGCGCAAAACAATTGCCCATGCATTCTACTCTTATCATCTGGTGTCCCCTGTGTGGAGTTGGGTGTTACCTCCTTTTTAATGAAACTCACGCTCAACAAGCTGTGGGCCGCCCGGAACCTAGAGACTTTTGAATCCTGGAGGCCCTCAGCTAAGTCTGTAATCTCTAAAATCACTACCCGCATATGCCTCCGCATTAAAGCGTCTTTCCACCTTTCGCCAGGCGCGGCTCTGGGCTCATCGGAACGCTCTCTGCTCATTTGAGAACCGTCAACTCAAAATCAAAGTGTAAAACGCCCCTTGTTAATACTTTTTCCACTACATAACACCCCTGTGCTGGGTCTCCTGAGCTGGTGTACTGCATAGAGATCACCTTTCTCGCGTGTAAATAGAAAACAGATTTCTCCCGGTGCTGGGACCCCTCCCCTGGGGGTACTGTGCAGTACCCCCTTTACTGGGGTACTGCACAGAGGAGCTAGCCTTCCCGTAAAACAACTTGTAAATAGTAATAACACCCAGCAACTGTCAATAACCTAGCTAATTTTCCCTGTGTTGGGTCTCCTTCACTGGTGTACTGCACAGCGGGCCCTTTACCGTTAATTCACTCAATTGAGTTTTAATTGAGTTTTGTTCTGTATATAACACTAATCATTGTATAAATAAAGTCGATTTAAAAAAAAAAGGCCTCGACCCAACAGTGACGCCGCGCCAGAAGGATCCAAAAGGATTTACAGTCCAAACCTCGATAAATAATAGGAAAAATATTGTAGTACAGGAGGACGGACAACTTCGAGCTAAGAAAGACATATACTCAAATAAAACGTCTAAGAAAGTTTATTTAATTTTATTAATAAGTTTATTTAGTTTTATTTATTTAACAAGCTCATTTCGCTTGTTTAGACTGCAAAGTTCCTTTTCACACATAATCGTGAATTTTTCAAAAAGACATCAATTAGATTTCTTAGTAATATTGTTGTACGGTTTGCATTGTTTGATGATTTTCCACGCTAGCTTGAAAGGTTGTTATTGTCCTTCAGTGTCCATATGTGTTTAGATAATTCAGTCTCGTGTCTCATGTTTTGGTGTCGGAATGAAGCTGTGCGGTTTCTGTACCGTTCTTTAAAGTTTGTCGCGAGTCCCACGTATGAATCTGTTGACGTTTCAGTTGTGACTGTTGCTTGGTAGACTACGTTTGATGTGAGGCATTTTCTCTCTAGGGGGCATTGGTCTTTTTTCCGGCAGTTACATTCTTTGTCTAGTGTTTGTGGTGAATATTGTGACTGGTTGTAATCTGATAGTAGCTTTTTGTTGTGTGACGCTATGATTGTTTTGACTTTAGGCATGCAGTAGTAGCTTATCCTTAGTGTGTGGCGATTGAAGATCTTGTGTAGTGGATGGTTTTTCGGGAAGCATTTGTCAACAATATTTAAGAACTTTCTTCCCAGATTGGTCTTCACGTTGGAATTCCATGGTGGATTATACCATATCACTTTTCCTTTGCGATGTTTGTTGCGCTTTAGGGCTGGCTGTGGATCATATGTAAGCTTATAGTCGTAGTCACTTTCGTAGAGGGCTTTTTGGTTAATCGCTTGTTTATATTTTCCGGGATGTTCTTTAGCAGTGCAGGTGGGTGGTTATTTTGAAGACTAATGCCCCCTAGAGGGAAAATGCCTCACATCAAACGTAGTCTACCAAGCAACAGTCACAACTGAAACGTCAACAGATTCATACGTGGGACTCGCGACAAACTTTAAAGAACGGTACAGAAACCACACAGCTTCATTCCGACACCAAAACATGAGACACGAGACTGAATTATCTAAACACATATGGACACTGAAGGACAATAACAAACCTTTCAAGCTAGCGTGGAAAATCATCAAACAATGCAAACCGTACAACAACATTACTAAGAAATGTAATTTATGTCTTTTTGAAAAATTCACGATTATATGTAAAAAGGAACTTTGCAGTCTAAACAAGAGAAATGAGCTAGCAAGTTCATGCCCCCATAGAAACAGATACCTCGTTAAAAACTTCATAATCAAGTAACAATCTCCAAAATTATGCGTACCAGTCACATGACTTTTATGGATAAGTAGCGTTGTTTTTATACCTCCAGTAGCAACCGTACTCCAGCTTTTATAGCCAGTAATTGTAAGTTAACGGTCAATCGTTGAAATTACCTGATGAGTGTGGTCATTTTCGACCATACGAAACAGAGCTGTCGTAATAAAACGATGAACTACCTCTGAAGACTTGAACCAGTTCGTAATAATTATTAATGCTCCTCTAGGAGTTGAGCGCTCTTCGAAATACATTCAAATCAAGTCCAAGAATTATATATATATATATATATTTAGTATAATTTCAGAGCTGAGCAAAGAGTTTCCAGCGGTCTGATTGGTCGAGCGGTTCCTTATGTGACGCTATATAAACCGCTCCACGCGGTTTATATAAAATGTTAAAATAAAATGTTAATAAATGTTACTAAAATGTTACTATAATGTTATGATTTTAGAAATTTCTCTGTTGTTCAGCTCTGAAATTATACTAAAACAATTATTCGCCTCAGGTTTGGTGAATATTATCGAATAATCCCCGAGACTTCGTCTCGGGGATTACTCGACGATATTCACCGAACCTGAGGCGAATAATTGTTAAATATCTGATTGGAATTAAATTGATTTTGTTAACAAAGCATGTGTCCTTTCCAAATTTGTTACAGGCGCAAAGCAGCGGTTGACAAAAATGAATCAATGCTTTATTAAATATTAGAAATAGTAGAAATTCCTATAACAGACCCACATACTTTCTTTTTTGAATAATTTACTTCCCCTGCATTTTATTTGTAATATTTTGGCAGCAGATTCAGCTTCCGGACAAAATTATTCACAGGGCTACTATGAGGACTACGTTGGACCACCATGTAACCAGCGATATAGTAAGAAGAGCTTTTTAATATTATAATATTGTGAAATATGTACCAATTGCAGGTAGGATAAAGAATCCGTTATCAGACAAGCAAATCTACAAAATGTAATCTAATAAGTTGCGAGACCTTGCTTTTATAACGGTGCTAAGTACTAAATTTTCAAATTGAGCCAGGATATCATGAGGAGAGGCCGTAAAACAGAGCTCAATTTAAGTCCCGCTCTAATCGTCGTATTTCGATTCTTATCTAGAAATAGTTGGGTGTCTGAGATAGGCTGTCACAGTAGAAAAAAAAAATCCGAATGACTCGTAGCGGCTACAATTTTGTACATTGAAAGTTTAATAAAAAATATCGGTCACATTAATCAAGACTATTCCCATAAAAAATCCTTTTTTTTTTTTAAACTAAAGACGATTCTAGCAAAACAAGACAGGATCTTGTTGCACTCATTTCTGGTGGTGCTGTGGTAACCAGAGGACTTCAGGAAAACATAACATTGAGTGCTTCACTGTCATATGACCCGGAAGCTGGACCTGGCAACCGATCAGGAATGAACTTTACTTGGCATTATGGCAAAATCACAGCAGACCAATCCAGCAAACAAATGAAGGGGAAAGCGAAGAAAGCTTCTCAACGAAGTTTCTCAACGGCAGTAAACGAGTCAGCTATACATTATAATGGAACAGCATCTGGCGAAAATATTTCATTAAACACGGAAGCTTTGTCTCCTAATCAGACCTACATAGTTAAACTGGTGGTGACCAAGGACATTCGCATTTCCACCGTTTATCAAATAATCCATCTGTTAGAAGGAGACCCCCCAAAAATAGATCAAAGGTTAGGGATTTATTTTGTCTACTGCAGTTTTTAGGTTGTTCGTGTTGTTTTTGATGTTTTTTTTTTGCT
Source organism: Stylophora pistillata (assembly GCF_964205215.1). NCBI lineage: Eukaryota > Metazoa > Cnidaria > Anthozoa > Scleractinia > Pocilloporidae > Stylophora > Stylophora pistillata. The sequence goes on from NC_142520.1 coordinate 7,506,397, forward strand.
GCCGTTGTTTATACCTCTATTCATTCTGGACCTCGCTTTTGCCTTTTATTTTTGCTGCTGATGCCTCCGTTGTTCTTTTCTTCCTGCTTTCTTTCCGTTTTTTTTTTTAGTATGCGTTATTTTTGTTATTTTCGTTTTTTATAGTTTTGTTAATGATACTCGTTGTTGTCTTCATTGTCGTTGTAGTTACTTTACCAGCAGGTGCTCATATTAATGTTATTTCGCAGTTACTGTTGCTGGTGCTATTCATGATTAACATGCCCTTGTCAGACAAGAGGAGTTCAAAACCCTTTCTCCACTGAGTAATCACCTAATCTTTTTGCTTCATTGTAGGTGTTTCTTTAACTGCCAACGTGAAAAAAGTCCCTTGGTTAAACTTGGAGTCCAGTCTTTATGCCATGGAATTCAGTGCTCTAAAATAGCTTCCTTTGAATGGACACTCTACCAGCAATCAGAGCGAAACTCCTACATCATCGACTTACGAAACATCACAATTACACCTCTGAATTCAAGTAATATTGTTATTAAAGGAGGCTCCCTTACTAGTGGAAGCAAGTACCGCTTGGCATTATCAATTAGAACTAAGGACGATGTATTGGGAATGAGTGCTTACGACATTTCCACGGCATCACCCCCAACAGGAGGAAAATGCTTGATCACTCCGCCAAGCGGTATCTCACTAAAGACTAACTTCGATCTGAGCTGTAGCAATTGGAAAAGTAAAAGCACCCCTCTGTCCTACGAGTTTCAATACAGGCTACAGAACGGTCTGTCTAGCGTGTTATTTCGTGGCGCTAACAACACCATAAGTGCCTCTCGGATACCGCCTGGGAATAAGGCAGATAACTTTACTGTGAAGTTCAACGTTACGGTGACCGACAGTTTTGGAATTTCTGCTTCCCCATTCCCTTTGACGGTCCAGGTAGGTCGATAATTATTGTTTTAATTTCTAGCATGAGGTGAAGTGGTAACACCTTTTAAGGTGTTACCAAAAAGAATTAAATTTCTTTTTGGTCTCTATTAGTTTAGATTAAGAGGCTCTCTTTAAAGAGAGTAAGGATTTAAAGAAACCGCAGTGCTACGTTGGTGGGGGTGTGTAACAAAAGCTTTTCCAAAAACTTCTTACGGTGGTCAAGTTACATTATCAACTTAGTTAATAAAACTAAATTATGTCATCAAATTTTCTTTAGGCATGTAACCAAGTCGATACCTGCTTTTGAATCTTTTCAGATCAAACCATTTCTTAATATCACAAACCTTCTCGTGGCAAATGACAGTTCATTCAATGAATTAATCCAAGGCGGAGACCTGAGAGAAGCCGCGCTACTTGCGAACTCTGTCTTACAATCAGTTTTACAAGAAAACTCAACGGATTTGCAGAAGAGATACACGGTACTTTAAAAGCCTAATGCATACTTAAAGGAGCACTCTTATGAAACTGCCCTACAATTCAAAACCCGAAAGATTCAGTTATGTTATTATAATATGAGTTTTTAGCGGTTAATAAAGTCTTTTCAACAATAATTTTAGTTGAAAGTCAATTATAGGGTGAGAAGTTACGATTTGAAAAGCGTCCCGCTATTAATTTTCAAACTCACGGCCAACTTATCTTTGGTCAGCTGTCACTCCCATTGTGACGTAGATGACTCAAAACACTGTTGGCATCATTTTATTAATACAGGGAAACCTCGTGAAATTTAGTCAAATTGTCTTAGTCTTAGTGTTATAAAAGCAATATATGCGATCAAAATACTGTTTTTAATATGGAAGACTACTCTCTTGCGCGTCAAATGAGTCATCTACGTCACGCTCAAAACTCGCCCCAGTTTTCTTGAGTCTGTCAATTGATTACGTAAACTTATAGCGGGTCAAAAGAAAATCGCGAATTTGACGATCTTCCCGTGTGACAAATAGGAAAACAAATTCAGAGACGATTAACTAGTGAACATTTCAAGTTTTTATGTAAAAATATTTGGATTTCTCGGGTTTCCAAATTACAGGGAGGTTTCATAATAGTGCTCCTTTAAATAATGAAGCAAAAGAGAATTCGTGATGATTTTAAAGCCCAAGAAACAAAGATTCTCCCTGGAGAGAAACAGAATAAGAATGTATTGGAAATCAAAAAACAAAACATCAACTCTCGAATAACAAACAAGTGTATTACATTAAGTGTATTAGCATATTTCTTTTAGTAAATCAGAGGCTTAAAGGGTTCAATATCTGAGATCTTTGATGCTCAAGAATCATGGCTTATATGATTTATATCTTCTCTCTATCGTTTTTGCGTCTGAAACTTCAAATAGGGCTTAAAATAGGCCGAATCATAGTCATTTTAAGAGTAGACTTAAAATTCATATGAATATTTATTGAATATTTATTGAATCTGTAGCCATTAAATTTTAGCTTTTGTATGTTTTAGTCAGGGAAATTGTTTTTATACAGGGCTAACCTCACGATTTTCCCTTTTCAGGATGTATTTTTTATATTTGCGTTGTAGCGTCCTGAATAAATGTTATATTATGTTATGTTATGATATGGTCAGAATGGAGAACAGTCTACAGCCTTAGACTCAATTTGAAACGAGTATGTTCAACGCCTTGAAAAGGAAGTTTGAAAAATGTTTCATTAGCGTAAATCACTCACACACATCCCTTACTTTCAGCTCGGACCTATATTTGAACTTGCGATTTGTTAGGACCAATCACATACTTGCGAATGTATCATTTTTATGGTTGTTATTGGCAATATTATCGGGAAAACTGAGTCTAATGATACCTTTAGAACGATTTCCTTTGGCAAGAGCCTCATGTGTGGGAGACAGTCTATCTGCTTGATTTTTCCTGGCTAAAATCGACCTTTATCTGTTCATGTTTATCACTTTCAAGGTAATGCACAACATCCTTGTAAAAATTTCTTCTTTGGAACGAAAAAGTGTCGCGGACCTGCTCCAAAGCTCCTCAGTTATTGGTTCTGCTCTTCAGGTTTTGGATAAAGTGAACCACGAGGCACTGGTAAGTTACATTGTATTTCTATGAATGCGACGCAAATGAGAAAATGACAAATGCAATATACTAATGTTTGAATAGCTTTGGTCGCTATGTCCACTTATCATACCGTGACAAATTTAAGCCAAACGGGCTCAAAACCCAACAGCGACAACAACAACAAAGATTAAACAAAATGAAAACCAGGACGCGAAAAAGACAACTCATGCTTAGTGGTTTATGGTTTTGCACTTACATTAATTAGCTCATCGCAGAATATCTCTTCATAGTTCAATGAAAACAAAACTGAAAAATGACCAACTTCAGCTGCTCAAATTAATTTGCATCCCACAGAATATCTTCTTACTGGCGAATATCTCCTTATCTGCGGTCCGTTCAATGACGTCCCTTCTGTGGTCTCTAGCTCGGAAAAGAGACATAGCAGACATACAGCTGACAACTCAGTCAGCAGAAAACTTGGCTTTATGTTTAAATAGCGTGTTGAAGGCGGCAGCAGTGATGGCCTCAGAGGATTCAGAATCAAGTTTTCAAGAACAGGTGTTGTAATGTACATTTAGGTGGTGTCGAGAGGTCTACGAAAAACACTCTTTTTTAATGTACCCTTGTATGCGAGCAAATCCCTCTTTTCTCTTTTTCCACCATACGTTCATTACTTTTTAATTCATAGGTGAGTGGCCTACTGCAGATTGCTATTAACTTCACCGTCACTTCCATCTTCATCCAGATTTCGGACTTTTTTGTTTCAAACTTTTGACGACTCATAATTTGCTTATATTCTATGTTTATTTATGTCATTTCTACAGGGTAAGATTTTGGCGAAGATTGCGATGAAGGTCCTCGATAAAGTTTCAGACTCAGTGTTGGCCTTAACTGTCCCTGATGAAAAAGCGATATCAATCACAGCTGGGCAATTGTCCATGACACTTGGAAGATATAGCCTCCAGAGACTTTCAGGACTGGAAATAAAAGCAGGAAAAGGGCGGTTTATGTTACCGTCTGAAAGCCAATTCATAGTCTCCGGTGTGAATAAAACAAGTTTTGTAGATGCTCAGGTAAGTACTCAGGACCTAAAGGTAAATTCAATTTAATCGTGACAAAATCGGGAAAGTATGTGTCAGCAAATACCGACGCCAGACAAGTTAAATTAGTAAAGTAGCACACCAGGTACATTGAAGACTGCTTATAACCAGAAGCAATTCTACTACTTATTTTGCTTTTGACTTGTTCAACTCTAATACTTGGTACATTAAAAAGGACGGAATCGAATCGAATGGAGCTTGATTTTCCTAACATCGCCTTAAATAGATGTTGAAACTGAGTTGAAAAAAGCATCAAGTCGTTCAAAAGCCTTAGTAATCGCTTTTCATTCTGGCCCGAAAGTTCTTGCTTTCAAATATTTCAAGAAAGTGACCACGGGAAGAAAATTGTATATTTATTTCATTTTTTTCCAAATATATACATATAAGTAGAAAGTGCTGTTTCAGCCTTCTAAGCCTCATCGGTGCATTGGCTTAAGTTCAATAGCACGACGAAAGACCTTGTAAAAACAAACAAACAAACAAACAAACAAAGCTAAAATGTTGCTCTTCTTCTAGATGCTTTTATTCTCTTTCAACCCTTACACTTGGGACGGCACAAAGGAGCGAGTTGGATCTGATGTTGTAACCCTTAAGTTGAAAAACAACTACAGCGAGCCTATTAAAGTATCAAATCTTCCAGGGAACATTGTCATCGTTACGCCTTTGAAATCTCAAAAAAACTCTCTAGAGAATTCATGGTATTTTACGAAAAATGATGACGTACGTTTCCACGAGATAAACGTCAAATATGAAAACACCACGTTGATTCTCAACATGAAACCCGAAGACCCAACCGTACATTTGTTTGTCTATATGCGTTTTGGTCAGCGGCCAACATCTCAAGACCACGACCTCAATGCAACAATCTCTCAAGACAAAAAGTGTGTTTCGATGCTAAGTGCGCACGGCAAAAGTCAAGGACAAACAAACTGCTCTTTCTATCCATATGCACCGATACAAGTTCTTGCTGAGCATCCTGGGAAATACTTTATTGGCGTAAAAAATGCAAAGGCCACAATGAACTTATCTTACAAAAGACAGAGAAGATCTTGTTTTGGAGATAGGCGAGGGAAGCGCTCCTGCGTCGAAGTCAAAGATCCACCACCCACCCCACCCCAGAGTAAAAATGTCCCTGTAATACCAGTTTATGATTCCAACACAGATCAGAACTATACCCTAAAGGTGGCGTTAGGTAGTTGTATCTACTGGTCAGAAAAAATTGACAAGTGGATATCATCTGGCTGTCGGGTAAGTGTAAAGTTAAATATGAATCTTAGGAAATCGTCTTTGCTCTATTTTTGCACTGCTTTCAACATATTTCAGATACTTCGCTCCTTCCTGAGTCCTGGTTTTATAATAATCTTCATTAACAAGGCTTATTATTTCATTCAGGCCAAACTTTGATTCGTATATAAGAACGATCCTTCGCAGTAAAGCACTATTTGAGCAATAGTGGAAATCAGACCTGAAAAAAATTTCAGGCCTGTACGGGATTCGAACCACTGACCTCTGCGATACTAGTGCAGCGCTCTACCAATTGAGCTAACAAGCCAACTGGGAGCAGGCCATCAAATTAATTCGATATAAACCCGTAGATGATAAATCGAACAACAACAAACATATGAAACATATGAGTGAACTGCGGTTATGAGACGTATATAAGAACGATCCTTCGCAGTAAAGCACTATTTGAGCAATAGTGGAAATCAGACCTGAAAAAAATTTCACTATTGCTCAAATAGTGCTTTACTGCGAAGGATCGTTCTTATATACGTCTCATAACCGCAGTTCACTCATATGTTTCATATGTTTGTTGTTGTTCGATTTATCATCTACGGGTTTATATCGAATTAATTTGATGGCCTGCTCCCAGTTGGCTTGTTAGCTCAATTGGTAGAGCGCTGCACTAGTATCGCAGAGGTCAGTGGTTCGAATCCCGTACAGGCCTGAAATTTTTTTCAGGTCTGATTTCCACTATTGCTCAAATAGTGCTTTACTGCGAAGGATCGTTCTTATATACGTCTCATAACCGCAGTTCACTCATATGTTTCATATGTTTGTTGTTGTTAAACTTTGATTCGATAACATTTTCCGTGGGCTCTGCTATCGTAAAAAGTCGAATCAATTTGTTACCCAGAAAAAGCGAAAGCAGTGCCTTTAAAAGAGACGATACAGATTAAATCCATCTGCGCCGATACAAGTTGTAGCGGCAGCCAAAATGATGATTTTTACAACATACATCTCCCTTGTATTTTATAATTCCAGGTTTTAGCAGCTTCAGATGGATGTATAAATTGTAGCTGCAACCATTTGACATCATTTGGAGGAAGTCTTTTAGTTAAACCGAATCCTATTGACTTTGACAAGGTTCTAGTCGAGTTCCAGAAGTTACCGGAGACTGGAAATATTGCTGTAATTGTGGCTATGGCGATGGTTTTGTTGTGTTATGCGTCTGCACTTGTTATCGTAAGGAAATTCGACAAGGAAGACGCGAAAACTGTAAGTGTAGGACCGGATTTTGGTTGTGCCCATTATTTTCACGGGGTTTGTTCTTCAGCACACTGTGTTTACTCCCAAGATCTGATTGTTAACTCTTACCTCCAGCTGCTACACATTTTCTTGTAATTAGGTCATGAAAATTCGGTAACAGATGAAGATAACAACTTCTACTTGATAAGTTTGAATATTCTTATTCCCTATTTACTGGGTAATGTTTGGATATAAAAGGGAGAAATTACATATAGATCACCGTTGGGAGTTAAAGGGTTATGAAAACCAAAGTTTTCATTTTTTTGGGTTTTTTTTCTTTTTTGTTTTTTGTTTTTACATTATCTCCTTTAAAGGCTTGTTGAGATGAATTTGTTGAATGTAAATTAAAAGTCAATTAGATAAACCGTCTCCAGGGTTTACCATGTTTTTTTGGAATGAAGCAGAAAAATCTAATTAAAAATACAAATTAGGCAGTCATGTAAATAAATTATGCTTTGTCATGTCTTTTTTCTTTTTATTTATTAGAAGGAATCCCCGGTCCACCTTCCATCTTCTCCAAACCGTACATATGAATACGAAGTAGTGATTACTACTGGTGCGTGGAAAAATTCGGGCACGACTGCTCATGTTGCTCTGGAGATTTACGGTTCTGAAGGAAAGAGTGGCATTCTTCATCTCACCCAAGAAGAGCCTGGTGCAGTTAATATGTTATTTTCTCGAGGTAATTCCGATGTTTTTGTACTTTATGTTAATAAATCACTTGGTTCGATTGGAGGACTACAGATTGGTCATGATAATTTTGGAAATAATCCTTCGTGGTTTCTTGAGGAAATTCTGATTCGGGACGTACAAACTAACCAGTCGTGGAAATTTATAGCGAATCTGTGGTTTGCTCTTGAGCGGGGAGATGGGCGCATCGAGCGAACAATCTGCCAAAATCATCTGGATTTTGGCAGTGAAGTTGCAAGACGTTGGCGAAGAGGCCTCGTGGAGTGGCATATTTGGATTTCAGTTGCAGCGAAGGTACGGAGAAGTCACTTTACAAGAGTGCAGCGTCTATCTTGCTGCCTGTCAGTGCTTTTGACATCCATGTTTGCTAACGCGATGTTCTATAAGTTAGAAGGGAATTACGAACAGCCTATCCAAGTTGGACCGTTAAAAATTTCGTGGAGACAAGTTGTGACTGGCTTTGAAAGCGCACTTGTTGTGGCACCCATAAACATTATCATAGCGTTATTTTTTCAGAAAGGAGCTGAAAAGTATGCAACAAATAACGGCTATTGTCATAAAGGCACCCTTATCACTGGTATCGCTTGGTTTTTGTTGCTCTGTTCTTGTACTGTTTCGGCTGCGTTTTCAATCTTCTACAGTCTAATTTGGGAAAATAGTGTCAGCGAGCAGTGGCTGTCTTCGATGCTGATCTCATTCGCCCAGGACATAACAATCAAGGAACCAGTAAAGGTGTTCTTCACAGCTCTAACTATTGCAGCCATTTTAAGGATAAAGGCAAAGAGATCAAAAGTACATGCCTCTGAAAGCCCTCAACAAGCTAAGATTAAGTACTCTAAACAAAAGTTTTGGGAACTACAATTATCAGATGTGGAAAAGATGAGGAGACAACAAGCTAAGAAACAGAACCTGACACGTTACTTCACAGAGTTGATTGCATACTTGGTCTTTGTTTTCTTGCTAATGGTAGTGTGCTATGGAAATAGAAATGATCATCGGTACTTGATGACGAAATCAATCAGAGATGGACTACCAAGGTTCAGCAGGGTGAGTAGACTCTATTTGATTTTGATTAATGTATTGCTGAAATTTCCGCGTTTGATTGATCTTACAGCTTTTGTTCCTATGTGGGGTTCAAATATGATTATACAAGGGGAAATACGACTTTCACTGGCCTGCTGAAGAACTGGAAAATAAAATTGTTTATAGACAATTCAGACATTGGCTAAGGCACTTTCTGCTATGGTGACTGACGTTTTGAGCAAGACTTAGACTCAAGACTAAGGAGAGATTCCAAGAAGAATGGTATAATGCCTTAAAGAGATTGACATTCTATCAACCTTTGAACACCCAAGATCCTTTAGTTAATTCTCCCCTCTTTTGCTACACATTTCCTTGTTAATTAGTTAAAAGAATTTGATGTTAGATCAAGGCTTCAAGTTCTACATAATAACTTTGAGCATTCTCATTACTTGTTTACTGAATAATGTATGGATATCTTGGGGAGAAGTTCTATGTTAATCACTTCTGGGAGTTACAGGGTTAAAGGAGGAGATTCGGAAAGTGGCTGCTAACTCACACAAACGTCATTGAAATAAATAAACAAAAATTAATTTTTGAGGGAATGGGGTGGAATGGGAAATAGAAATAATTTTGGGAATTAGCAATAATAGTCTATAAATCGGCTTAAACATACTTACTCTTTTGTGTGGATCGAACTTCTCATCTATTCATACAGCTAAACGAATAAACCAAACGAGATATATCTAGTAAATGGCTTGAACCCGGGGATAACATGTGAAGGTGTAGTCTCATCGTCCGGGTGAGTGTAGTCCTGAGAAGGACTGTTGTCGGTGGTAGTGACTGACGTTTCGACAACCCGTGCTGAAGTCATCATCAGAGTCATGATGATGACTCTGATGATGACTAACCTACAGCACTGACTATTTTCAACGACTGACTCTGGAAAGCTGGTTTACTAACATAGAACAGACTCCCCTAAACAGATATCAACAACTACCCGCCCCATACAAACGACTCATTCACGACATAAACATCACAAACGACCGAAAAAGAACGACCTAACTTTTCCGACAGATCGAAACAGACCAATCACGACCGAATTACGTCACTGAGTCTTACAGCCAATAACATCACGGCAAAACCAATCGATCATTTCACACGAACTGGAATAAGAACATTCTACTGACAACAATCATTCACTTGACTCTGATGATGACTTCCGCACAGGTTGTCGAAACGTCAGTCACTACCACCGACAACAGTCCTTCTCAGGACTAAACTCACCCGGACGATCAGACTACACCTTCACACGAAATATATCTAGTTCGACGATCTTGTATTAATTCAGGTGAAAAACAACACTATGTACTGGAACTGGTTACAGAAAGTTTACATCCCAGGAGTGTTTTCCGGCAGATGGTACAACGGTCAAGAGGAGAAGAAAACAATGTATATTGGTAATAAACACTCTCTTCTTGTCGGCATGGCTCGGATAAGGCAACTCAGAGTGAAATCGAGTAAGCGTTTCCTTGTTTGTTTGTTTAATTATTTATTTATGTATTAATTGTCTTGGATTTTAATGACAAGGCTATTTACACATACACACTTAATTTGACACTTTATAGTCACACACGTATAACCGGCTCTGATAGTGAAATAATAGTGTCATATATCTCGGTTTGTGATCTTTCTAACTGTTGGGGATTAGCGGAAAGCTGCGTTTCTTATTCAACGTAAAAGTTAGAATCGATAAACGGCATTCCTCTCCCCTTTAGGTAAATTCTAAGGGTTCTACAACTATCTTCCATTTGTCATAACAGAGATGTTCATGTCTTTTTAAAACTACGATTGAAATGATGCAAACCGCTGAGTACAATGAATACCAAAACAAGCTTCTTTGGTAACAATCCTTTGTTTTTCAAAATGCAGCACAATGTAAAGTCCCGAACTATATCGAAGAATGTTTCGAGGGATACTCGATAAGGAACGAAGACAAGACCGCGTACAATAAACCAGGCTGGAGGCCTGTTGAGAATGTTACGAGGAATGATGAGTTGCTACGTCTTTGCCCGAGGCCATGGCGATATCAACATGTTGATGACACCAACACTATACCTAGGTGGGGACAGTTCTCCTATTATCATGGAGGAGGATTTGTAGCAGACCTCGGATATCAGAATCATACAGGATTCAGCATAGTAACAGATTTAGAAAAAAACAGTTGGCTTGACAGGAAAACTCGAGTGGTCATCGCAGAGTTTTCTACCATGAATCCATCAGTAAATGTTCTAGGCGTTGCCACATACTTCTACGAGGTTGAAACATCTGGGCTGAAAACAGCTTCCATGCAAACTCACAGTCTGTCAATTGATTCTACTGACACTTCCTCTTATCAGTTTTATTCGATTTGCACGTTTCTCTTCATTGTATCTGTTCTTTTGTATTTTGGGAGAGAAAGCTTGAGGCTTTATAATCATCGTTCTCGATATTTTAAGTCCATATGGAATTGGATCGAGATATTCCAAATTTTTTTCTCTCTGTTTGCCGTGGTGACTTATATGATACGACAGAGTAAAGTTATTTCAACGATGGGCAGAGTGCACAAAAACATTTACGCAAATCCAAGTTTTCAAGAAGCTATCACTTGCCAAGAAGTAGAAAACGCCGTCCTTGGTATCCTGATTTTCATCGTCACTACCAAGCTCTTGCGAATCATTCGCTTCAACAATCATGTTGCTCTATTCTCCAAAACATTGAAGATATCTGCACGATCTTTGATCTGGTTTAGTTTTGTTTTTCTAATTTTCTTTGTTGCATTTTTGCACTTCGGTGTCTTGATGTTTGGTTGTGTATCTGAGCGCTACTCTTCGGTGCTAAAAGGAGCTTATTTCCAACTTGAGCTAACTCTTGGTCGAGTGAAAGCTAGACCAATGAATGAACTAACAGAGGCCAACACCATATACGCCAAAGTATTCGCGTTTTTAATTCTTTTTACTCTTACTATCCTCTGCATGAACTTTTTTATTGGGATAATCAATGATGCCCTTTCGGATGCCAAGAACAATGTGAACGAAAATGAGCTGTATGAACTTATTGATGAGGACCGTTGCCCGACCTCAGAAAAAAGAAAAGAGTTTTTCGATGCAATCAGTAAGACACTGAGTCAATCGAGAGCCTCTCAAAAATCAGTAGAAGTGAAAGAAATAGAATCAGAAAACGTTGGCCTTGACTCCAAGAACCCTTCCAATCTAAACTTTGATTTAATAAGTCAGGCTATCGTAGCCTTGAGGGAGAAAAGATCTAAAGGGACAATTAATAAACAACAACACAGCACGAGGAAACAATCACTTTTTGACAAGATAAGCAACATGTTAAAATCTCTGAAAGGTGAAAGCAATCACGAATGCAGAAAACGTACAGAAAAAAATAAAGTACGATTCCAAGAGGATATCGTTGAGTCTTCTCTCTGCAAATTACGTAGGAGAAAGCATGACCTGTTACAACGGCTGGAGAGAATTGTGTCAGGGTTCTCAGAAGAAGACGAAGATTTTAATTATTTATTAAAAACAGCAGAGGCTCGTCACTTCAAGGTTTAGAGACAATAATAAGAATAAGTGAAAGAAAGTAAACAACTATATAAAAAATCATGCAGATAGATAGATAGATCGATAGACAAACAGAGAGCAGATAGATAGATAGATAGACAGATGGATAGATAGATAGATAAACAGACAGACAGACAGATAGATTCATAGATAGATAGATAGATAGATAGATGGATGGATGGATGGATGGATAGATAGATAGATAGATAGACAGATGGATAGATAAATAGATAGATAAACAGACAGACAGATAGATAGATAGATAGATAGATAGACAGACAGACAGATAGATAGATAGACAGACAGATAGATAGACAGACAGATAGATAGACAGACAGATAGACAGATAGACAGATAGATAGACAGACAGATAGATAGACAGACAGATAGATAGACAGATAGATAGACAGACAGATAGATAGACAGACAGATAGATAGATAGTCTATTTATCCACACAACGCCTAGGAGCATTTAGCATACTTGTTTACAATGCGCATACGCAATTACAAAATATTGAGAATCATGAAAATTACAGAAGTATAAAATACTTTAAACATGTGCAGAGCAGAAACAGAAAAAGAATGAACATCATGTGGAAAGCAGAAACAGAAGCGAGCTCTCATTAAATTTAAAGATTTGACAGATGATATTTGTTTCTTAGAGTTTCATGATACTTGCTGTAGATATTGTTGATCACTTTTATTCCTTGTAACTGGTGATTTCTCTTTATCTTATTCGACATTTTATTACTTTCATCTAATGTAGTGTAATGATGGAATTGAATAAGTGCGCTCATTGAATTGGACTTACTTAGCTATTTCTTTAGTTTTTTTTTTTTTGGGAGAAACTAGCAGAACCATGCTACTCTGAAATTCGAACGGAAATAAAGTTATATGCAGGATTGGCATCCTTTTGCTGGTCTCTGGCGTGTTGACCCACTCCTCCCTTACGCTTGTCCAAGTTTTCATGAGATATACACTAGGAGGATCCTTAGAATAACGAAAGAGATGGGGTTTGCCGCATTTGAAGAGGTTATTTTAATCTAAAGGCGATTCAAAATGATTTTAAGACTACTAGCCACAAGGATACAATTAGGCAGTTTTTAAAAAGAAGTGGCGTTTTCAATTCATAATTTTTTGGTCGTGACAGTCTGTTCAAAAGAAGCATCGGAGCAAGAAGCATCTAGCCATACTCTGACATAAGCAATCAATGCGGAACGATTTTTTTCAATATATTTATTAAATATATCGAAACATGGACATTAACTATATCGAAACATGAACGCAAAATTAGTTTGCATTACGTACATTTGCAATGCATATTAAGGAACTTTTATTTCATTTACTTTTATTTTATTTATATGTCATAAGGTTTGGAATTTTATTAAAATCTAGTTTGTTGACCCACTCCTCTGCGCCCCTCCCTCCCCTCCCTTCATGTTTATCCTAATGCCGACATTGGCATACGATGTAAACGTTAACAATTACAGAGCACCGCCTCATTTCTTTGATGTATTCTTTTTTTTTCATTTAACAGATTGGATACTTGCAATAGCTTTAAAAAGGGAGAATACCAATTCACAAAAGACATCTACCTTTACCCATGATTCCTGAACTATTTTCATGAACCGCGTATTTTACCACCCTTTTGCTATTTGCGTTACCACAAAATGTAAACCAAGCTACTTTCATATATCTTGAGTTTCTTGTTTTAATGATACCAACCACTGCCCCTCACCTGATGGAAATATCCTTTAGCCCCATTGGTCCGTTCATAAAGAGAAAAAATAATCGTGACTTATGTCAGTAAGAAGCGATCGATTATCGTTTTCTCCATTACACGAGCTATCCCCTTTAAAACGTCAGAAAGTCTGTTGCGCTTGGGTTGTTATCGAGTGGGCTTCAATGCGGTAAAATGTTTACAGTACTCTCAATACATTGTGCGCTGAGTAAGTACAAACTCTATTTTATCCAGTGGTTATGCGCTACAACTGTAAGGGAATTAGTGAACAGTTAGTTAGAGATATCTCGGTATTAGAACATCCTGTAACCCCAAGCGAAATCCAACCGGAAAGAAGATATTATCGGCGGCTTTTAATAGGCTCTCCCGACGAAACAAATCAAGCCTTGTACATATCTGTTCTTGACTTGTATTATACTTGAAAAGAATATAGGTAATAAAGATAAATATATAAGTAGAAACAAAGGAAGAGGTAAAACTAGACTTGTTTCGGAATGTAGTTTTTTGTTTTGTCAAGACGCAAAATCATCTGGAAACAGTTAACCACATTGACAAAAGTACGCGGTTATGAAATTGAAATGCGCGATATACTTTATTGCTGTTGTGTCATAAATAACGTTCGGTGCAACACCTTTCAGAAATAATATGTAGGGTCTTTCAACATAATAGCCTAATTACCTACCTTCTGAAGTTTCTGTGACAAGATGTCAGCCGACAAGCACACACTTTAAGATCTCCTTCGCACGATAATGAATGGAGTTTCGTTTAAAACGTATATAGATGTTTTACTTGCCCAATGAACAATCTTGTACGAAAAGGGAAGGGTGTTCAGTCCGAGCTCATTTTATAAATGCGCTCTCTAGAAAATAATGGTTGTGATAAACAGAAGGCAGGTTTGGACAAGGAATTTTCATAATTAATGCCGTCAGCATTAAGTTCCGGCTTCCTCGAATTTTTATGGGCTTAAATTGTTAAATACTTTCCTCTCAACGGACGCCAAAGATCTTTAAAAATGTTTGACTTCCACCCCAGTTTTGACTGCAATATGACAGCAGTCATCGATTTCAATAGCTTTATTTTTCATCAAATTCGCTAAATTTAGCTTCAACATGTTCATTTTGGATAAAAAGTACAGATCAATTCAGTTTAACATTTCCTACTCGTTTACTTCAACTATTGGACAAGGAATTTTCATAGTTTATGGCGTCAGCGATAATCAACTTGTGACGGCTTTATCTTTTATTTTTCTTTAAATTGAGTTCCTGCGTACTCAACTTTTTCTAGAATTGAGTTTTTGAATGTTTTCCTCTAAATGGACGCCAAAGCTCTTTGGAATTAAATCACTTCCACCCCAGTTAGGTAGAAAACAACAAAAACAAAAACAAAAAAACCTATTACAGTTTTAATGTTTTTAATGGATTCTGTGACAGAAATATGGCATCAGTCATCGATTTTAATAGTTTTGTGTGTCGATGAACTCGCTACTTTTAGTTTAAAAATCATAACTTTAGATAAAGTACATCTCAATTCAGTCAAACATTTCTCGTCGTTTAGTTCATCGAAAAACTTTTGGAAAAGGAATTTTCTAATTAATGCGATAGTCAACTTGTGACTGGTTTATCCTTTATATCCCTTTAAATTAAGTTCCTACTTCCTTGACTTTTCATGGACTTGAAAATGTTTTCCTCTAAATGCACGCCAAGCTCTTTAGAAATAAATCACTTCCTTCCCAGTTAGAATAAAAAAAAAACAACAACAACAACAACAACAACCTAATACACCATTCATGTTTTCCATCGATCCCATGACAGAAATATGGCATCAGTGTTCGATTTCAGTAGCTTTATTTTCCAATGAATTCGCTACGTTTATTTTCTAAATTATAATCTTAGATAAAGTACTCATCAATTCACATTTCCTCGTCGTTCAATATATCGATTAAGTGTTGGAGTGAAACCGGCTAAATTGCGATTAAACATTTACCTTACTAACTCACAGTTTTCATTTCCATTCTAGTCAGGTTTTTTCTTTTTTGAAGATGTTGCTTTGATAAAAACAAGCAATAATCCCATCATGCTCAAAATACACCTATTAATCATGTCCGTGCTATGCCATTTAAATCACTTAAGGTCAAGGGAACGTACAAAGTTTGACAAAGTAAGACAGTGAAGAACAGCGCAAAAATACGGACGGAAAGCCCAGCAACAAAGTGGCTGCACAGGACGATCCATAATTTACTTTTTTTTTCGTTTTTTTAAGAAACAACTTTCTTAGAACATCATACTCTTTTACTGTTGATCGTACCAAATACTTTAACATAAACGAATAATCTACGAATTTCAGCGATAAATGAAGATATGGATATTTCAATGAAATAAAGCTAAAAGGCACTAGCATTTGCATTACTCCACGCATGCGACGTCGTTGCTCAAAAGGAATAAGCGCCCATCGTGGTCACGTTGAGGCACATTTTCGAACTGGGTCTAAGCCGGATACTGTTTTGCCATCTTTCACTGAAATTTCTTCAGATAAGGAATTTCTGTGAGAATGATTTCGAAAAAAGTTTTGAACTGATGGGGTACTTGCAATAGCTTTCCATAGGGAAAATACTAATTTGTAAAAGACATCTACCTTTAACCATGATTCCTAAACTATTTTCATTAACCGCGTATTTTGCCGACCTTTTACTATCTGCGTTACTGCAAAAAGTAAACCAAGCTATCTTAATATCTTGAATTTCTCATTTCAATGAAGCCAATGATTGCTCCACACCTGGTGGAAATAGCCTCTAGCCTCATTGGTCCGTTTATAAATAGAAGAAAATAATTGTGAGTTATGTCAGTAAGAAGCGATCAAGTATCGTTTTGTCCATTACACGCTATCTCCTTTAAAACGTTAGAAAATCTGTTGGGTTGTTATCAAGTGGGCCTCAATCCGGTAAAATGTTTACAGTAGTGTCAATACATTGTGCGCTGAGTAAGTACAAACTCTATTTTATCCAGTGGTTGGGCTCTAAAACTGTAAGGGAAGTAGTGAACGGTTAGATAAAGATATCTCGGTATTGGAAACCCAAGCGAAATCCAACTGGAAAAAAGATATGATCGATGCCTTTTACTAGGCCCTATCTACGAAACAAATCAAACCTTTTTAATATCTGTTCTTGACTTTATTATTCTTGAAAAGAATATAGGTAACAAAGATAAACGTATAAGTAAAAACAAAGGAAGAGATAAGATTAGACTTGTTTCGGAATGTAGTTTTTAGTTTCATTAAGAAGCAAAATCATTTGGAAACAGTTAAACACAATGACAAAATTACGCGGTTATAAAAAATTGAAATGCGCTATATATTTCATGGTTGTTGTGTCATAAATAACGCTCGATGCAACACCTTTCCGAAATGATATGTAGGGTCTTAGAACATAATAGCCTAGTTACCTACCTTCTGAAGTTGATGCGACAAGATGTCAGTCGGCAAGCACACTTTGTAATATCTCCTTCGCACAAAAACGAATTAGGTCCCTCGTTCAGAAGTTATTCAGACGTTTTACTCAGTTGCGGAATGAACAATCTTGCACGAAAGGGGAAGGGTGTAGAAAACAACTATTTTGATAAACAGAAGGCAAGTTTGGACAAATAATTTTCATAATTAATGCCGTCAGCATTAAGTTCCTGCTTCCTCGACTTTTCATGGACTTATAAGTTGTTGAATGTTTTCCTCTAAACGGAAGCCAAAGCTTTTTAGAAAATAATTACTTCCATCCAAGTTAAAAAAAAAGAAGAAACTATTACAGTGTTCATGTTTTAATCCCATAACAGAGATATGGCATCAGTCATCGATTTCAATGGTTTCATTTTTCAATGAATTCACTATGTTTAGTTTCAAAATTATAATTTTAGATAAATTACAGATCAATTCAGTTTAACATTTCCTCGTCGTTTAGTTTATCGCTAAAATTTTTGGACAAGGAATTTTCATAATCAAGGCCGTCGGCGGCAAATTGTGACGGGTTTATCTCTTATTTAAGAATTGTTTCATGCTTAGCGTGCGTATATCGAGTTATGGATGCACGCGGAGAGTTTGGAGAGCACGAGAAAAGCGTAAGAGTTGCTCGAGGCGCAGCCGAGATCAACCCTAGCTTCTTGAGTGACTCCAAACTTACCAAGTGCATCCATAACTCGATATACGCACAGCTAAAAGCATGAAACAATTCTTTTATAACATACAAAAACAGTTTGGGCGCTGAATGACGTTTGTGTAATGTTTTTTGAAATGAAAGTTGCCCGAAAATGTTGGCGTCTCCGATTGTTTTGTTGATTTTGTAATTAAATGGTTTCGGTAGAGTTAACAAATGTAACCAAAAAGACCTCATCAACAGAGACGTTTACCTTTAAAAGTCGCCACAGACCAACTTGTAGTCCTCTTAGTTCCTGTTGAATGTCTTTCAGCCAAAATTTTCTCCAGCTCCTGTTCCGATAAATCGGGAAACGGGCCTGTTGTGTTTCGTTTAATTTTCATTGTTCTTATTGGCTTGACTACTTGCGGGAAGGTCGAAAGCCAAAGAAAAGTTTGGTTGGTCTTCCATTTACTGATATCGCTTTCCGAAACTTTAACTTAAGGAACTCACACGACGGAAATTTTGCAGCTATTTTGAAACTGCACACGTCATTTTATTGAGCACGGCCGTGCGTACATAAAGATTTTGTTCATGTTGACGTAATAGGAATTAGATAGGACTAGTGCACGCGCTATGTTATAATTTCCTTTACACAAAGTTCCTGCGTACTCAATTTTATTCGGACTTGAGTTGTTGAATGTTTTCCTCTAAACGGACGCCAAAGCTATTTAAAAATAAATCCCTTCCACCCCAGCTAGAAAAAGAAAATTAAAAAGCTACATTTAGAAAAAGTGCAGATCAATTCCGTTTAACATTTCCTCGTCGCTTATTTCATTGATAAAATTTTTGGACAAAGAATTTTCATAAGTAATGCGGTGAGCGACGACGGTCAACTTGACACGGGTTTATCTTTTATGTCTCTTTGAATTAAGTTCCTGCTTCCTCGACTTTTCGTGGCAATGAAGTGTTGAATGTTTTCCTCTAAATTGGCACCAAAGCTCTTTAGAAATGAATGACTTCCACCCCACCAATAAGAAAAGAAAAAGATAAAAGAAACCTAATACAGTATTCATGTTTTCCATCGATCCCATGACAGAAATATGACACAGTCATCTATTTCAAAAGTTTTGTTTTTCAATGAATTCGCTACGTTTAGTTTCAAAATTATAATTTTAGATGAGGTACAGATCAGTTTAGTTTAACATTTCCTCGTCGTTTGGTTCATCGATAAGACTTTGTGGTGAAACCGGCTAAGTTGCATTTAAACATTTACCTTACTAATTCAAAATTTTCATTTCTATTCGAGTCAGCTTCTTTCTTTTTTTTCGGTAGATGTTGCATTCATAAAAACAAGAAATAATACCACCTAGCCCAAAATACACCTGTTAATCATGCCCCTACATGCCATTCAAACTACATAAGGTCAAGGGAACGTGCAAAGTTTGACAAAGTAGGACAGTGAAGAACAGCGCAAAAATACGGTCAGAAAGCCAAGCAACAAAGTGGTTACACCAAACGATCCATAGTGGATCAGGCTCCCACAATTACCTCCAACGTAATGTGTATCGGTAAAATTTTGATTGAAAAACTTTACCCATAAATTTCAAAGCAATCAAGAAGAATATGGAAAAGTCCTCACCGGTTTTGAAGACCAGCCCCTCAGATTCTGAATTGAGAAAAAGTTTTATTTGGACGGTCAGATTTGTTACCTGAATAATCGCACATAGAAACATCGTACGTTTCGAATTTTCGCGTCTCAGTTGGCTTACAACTAGATCAAGCTAAAAGAAACATTTTCTTTTTCTGGATAGCGCATTTTAAAGCCAGAAATGATATATAGCAAGAGGATATTAGCTATTTTCAGGATTTAAGAAGAAGATATAAAGGGAGTTTGAATTCTCAAATTCATCAACTTTACCACATTACCTTGCATTTAAAAAGAGCGCACTGCGCCACTATACCAGAGTGCCTTGCGGGTCTGCATTTTAAAAAAGTACTTCAGTTAGCGCAGGTGTGCACACTTCGAATGCGTTTCTCAATGTGACTGTCAAAGCGACGGAAATCGGAAGATTTTGACTGAACATTCCAGTAAAAGTTAGGCCGTATCTTTCTCTTTCACTAAAGGTACACATAATTTGACATGTTCTGGATGAGATTGGTTTACAATAGACAATATTTTCTTCTGTGCGTGAGCTATTTTCTTTGTTTTTTAAACAATTTTTCTACCGCAGAAAATAACTTCAGAGATACGTTTCTCAAAACCTCCATCTATGGAATCGCAAGCCCTCTCCCGACAAAAAATAAAAAATTGAAAAAAAACAAAACAAAACAAAACAAATAGATTCCAGTCCATCTTGGTAAGTCAATCAAGTATCATTTGTGGGAAGGGCGCTCTTACTTCTTAGTTTTGGAAACACTCCACGATTTCTCAATACTTTAAGAAATATAGGTTAATGTAGGTCTTGGAACGCGCAGTTATATGAACCACTGCGTAAACTACGTCACTGCCAACAGAATATGCCGCAGCATTACTATCTCTTAGATACAATAGTATATAGTTTATGGCGGTTGCGCTCCAAATAGCAGGTTAACATTTTTTTGGGCGAAGAACACTCAATCAGCTCCCTAGGGAAGGAAACAAAAGTCATTAGCAGAGGCTAAAGATCATGTGGCAAATAAAATGTCCTCAGATAATGCATCAACTATTCTAACTCAAAATCTAATAAACTTTGTCATTGATTCAAATGTTATTCTTGATATAACAATCAATGCTCATTTTCTCATCTGCAGTCATCTTTCCTTTGATGATGGAGTTGCAAGGAACAGGTGAGGCAGTGTAATTCAAAATCTATGTACCTTAAAATGAACAGGAAAAAATATTATCTGACTGATTTATAACAATAATCAGCTATGGACGTCCTGTTGGTACATTAATCCGACTGTGGATCTAAAACTTAAGTTCAAAAAGCTAAGCAGTAACTGAACAACAACAAAAAAGAATAACAGTGCTTCCACCTTGATCTCCCCAATAGCCCATTTCTGAAAGAAACTTGGTCTCTTTTTCAAAACGAGGCTCGGTGCTCAACCATTCTTGTGAAAATAAGTTTAATTTAGATGTGAATGAAAACTTATTATCATATAGAAGGATGAGCACCAGGACTCGTTTTTAAAATGAGGCCAAAGGTAATTCGGAAATGGGCTATTGTGACCCCGAAAAATTAAGGTGATTTCTTAATATTGCATTGCGCATCCCGCACAGTGTATAAAAATTATGTAATCAGGCGAATAAGAGCGCGCCGTATTCCGAGAACACGATATTGTTTTTCAATCAATGGACTAGGTAAAAAGGTACTATGGTCCTCAGCTCTTGAACGAGCACGTTGAACTATATTTATTATGGGATAATTTTGGTGTACAAATTATCCTGTTTAAATTGAAGAATTGAGAAAAATTCGTCGAAGGTAAAAAAGACATGGTTAAAAGTGTGCACAAAGCCCGTTACTCGATGATGCAAATTATGATCTTGATAGCAATGACTCGGTGAACTTTTGGAGTCGATGTCATTGAAATTGTGTAATTTTTCCACCAATAACTGTTTTCCCAAGTGTTACTTTAAAAACCTTTGCTTCCAGCTACCGCAAAATATAACGTGAACCGATGAAATGACGCGCATGATTAGTGCCAGTACAAGCATAAGTGGGGTAGGGGTGGCCCATCATATCTCTTAAACGTGTACGGTGACCTATCTTTTTATCTTATTTTTCGAAACAGAAATCGGCAGAGCACATTTAGGGAAAGTTTAAAAAGATTGGTTTGATAGCTTTTTTTTTTTTTTCTGAAGAAACACCTTAAGCCTAATTCTGGTTTTTGCCTCAGTGAGGTACCGAGTTTCGTTGCTCATTGTTATTTATGAGTGAAGATTATTAAATTATTATAGTTAGGTAGGATTTCAACTTTAATAACGTATTTACCATCATTATCATCATCATTATCATCACAATTATCATTAATATTCTAATTCTTATAATTATTGTTATCCTCCTTAGTATAAAGAGGTGCGATTTTGTAGTTTTTATATGATGTAACTATATTGTAACCCTTCCCCTACTTTTCCATTTATTTTAACAGTCCGCCGATTTCATTTCAGACATCAACGAGTGTGTTGAAAAAACCCACAACTGTAGCAAGAACGCCAACTGTACAAAAACCGAGGGATCTTACAACTGCTCTTGTAATCCAGGATTCAGCGGGGATGGACATGAATGCCAAGGTATAATCCAGCAGAGCATGATCTTGTCGAACAGATATAATTCCATGTGTTTTCGATTCTGCTTAAGAACGACACTGAACGATATAACAATTTTAAAAAAGATGGCTTCTGCCAAATCATATACTGAGTACATGATCTGGCATGGTTTAAGAGAAGTACATAGTATCTTTGTCTTAGGAGTTAGAGTGTGCTTGAGCAACTCGCCATCGGAAGTGAGGTTAAAATTTCTTTTCCTTAGAGCACCCTACGGTTTTTAGATTGGAAGCCCAATTTGGGTACTCTCCTTTTTTTTATTCTTTTAGTGCTGTAATTATGTACTGATAAGGGCTGCTGATTTAATTTCAGACATTGACGAGTGTTCTCAAAACATTCACAACTGCAGCAATATAACCACTACGTGTTCGAACTCCGTGGGAGCATTCAAGTGCATTTGTAAACCAGGATATATTGGAGACGGACACAACTGCACAGGTACGTACTAAACAGTGTTCACAACAAAATGTTCTATCGTGTCTGCGCACAAAAACAACGGCAATATGCATGGCAATCTGATATCATTCAGGGCATGATATATGCGTTATTGATCTAACTGAAATATATCTAATTGAGATATATCTAATTGAAATATATCTAATTGAAATATATCTAATTGAAATATATCTAGTTGAATATATCTTTTGCCAGTTTTAAGCATCATAAAGGAAAAAACAGTGGCATCTCTTTACTTCAATACCGAACAGTGATACTTTGTCGCATCAGTAAGAAAAGCTTGTAGAACTTAACTAGCCGAAACAAAGGCAACATAAATGGTAACCTAATATCATTCCGAAGGTGATGATCTTATATTGAAACACTTTCTCTTCCCTGCAACCGCAGTACATGAGTATCGTCTGTTGATTCCATTTCAGACATCGATGAGTGTGTTAACAATACCCATAACTGCAGCAAGGGCAGCGCCACTTGTACAAATACTGAAGGATCATTTAACTGCTCTTGTAATCCTGGATTCACTGGAGATGGATACACCTGCCAAGGTAAGATCTTAATGAGGTCATATCATTCAACAAATTCAATTTTCCGTTTCTGGTAGCTGCCCTTAACAGGCGCCCTAGCACCAGTCGAATATTTGCTTACTAAATGAAATCGATCAGCGCTAAATAGCCATTCTTGTACACTCTTTTATGCACTTCTTCCAATGACTCCATTCAATCCTCGTGTGCTAAAAGAAGTGATTTGAGACTCTCATCTCAAAAGTTCGCTTATGTGATTAAAAAGAGCGTGAAACGCACTCTTTTGGTCCAGGTGGTGGGCTAAGAAATTATTAAAGTCGCATCCCTCACACTTCAACATCGTTGTTTTTATAATAATCTCTATTTCAGACTCGCGCACAAGAATCATAATTGAGACTTACTTTCACCTTAAAAACTGATTAAGCTGAGGTTAAACAAAAACTTATTCGGGCATGTAACGCCCAAACTTCTTCTCCCTCCTCCCCAGTCCTTCCGTGAACACCACAGCTGCGTTATCATTATTAAGAATCAACGCTTGTGATATACAACCAGTATTTTTCGTCTCCATTGTCGTCATTGTCACTACTGCTATCATCCATATAATCTACACATCTGTATTTTTTCTTTTATTCATTCATGTATTTATTTTTCTCATAGAAAGTCTGTGTGCCCGTTTAAAAAATTCTTCCTACATATTTACAAAATGGGGAAGAAGGAATTTAGAAAACTATAAAGTCTGCAGAAATCTCAGAGGATACCTTGTTTCCATCGAAACTGATGAAGAATGGAAATTTATTAATCGGGAGATTCAAAAGCGTAATGGTTGGAACACTACTGCGTGGCATATTGGTTTATACACGAATTACAGGCGGAATTGGATTTGGAACAATGGAGCACCACTAAATATTTCAAAATGGCGAAACTCGGAGCCAAATGATAACGACGCGGCAGCGGAGATATCCATGAATGGAGGCCTTTTTAACGGTATCTCTAAATATGGTGAAAATGCCTTCATCTGTGAAATTCCTGTGGGTAAGGAAACATTGCACCCATAAAGTACATTATGTGCTAAACCATTTCCGCCTAGCGCTTCTCAAGTAAAAATTTATTTCAATGGTTAATTTTCCAAGAGGAAAATATATCGCTCTTAGAATATCTAAAGCTTTTTCTAACTTTTATGTGTAAGCGGTGAATAAACTGTTAAGTGCGCACTAGTGGTTTCAAATTATGATTACTCACACTTGCAATTGATTCTCCATTTTTTTGTTTTTTTCGCCTGTTCTGATCGGGGAAGGTAATAGAGGTGGTTCAGGCTCCTAGTCAACCTTGTTATAAGCGATGTACAATAAGTACAATAAGAGCATGAGCTTACAGATAGTCTTAAGGTGATAATTCAAAATAGAATATCCGAGATAGAGAACGCCGCAGTGAAGAAAGATGTATCAAGTACCACTTCTGGTGGGAGCTACTTTTCGACGGAAAAAGAATTTTCCCTTATTTTTTGCCCATGAAAAGCTTCGGAACATATCCTATAAAAAAATAGTTTCATCGTCCTAGAATCATTTTTTATTTTTCTTCGCCGCGAGCCAGAGTAAATTTTTGACGGGTAAAGTGCCTGAAAGTAAAGCGATCGAAAGGACGCATTCCTCGACATTTGTCGAGCGCTTCCACTGAGGTCGGTGAGTTTTTCTATGCTGTGTTGCAAAAAAACATATCGAAGTATTTTTTTTTTTTGTGCTTATACGAGTGAGCAATAATTATATACAGTTGTTTTGAAAAAAAAACCTTTCGTAAAGAGTACGTGATAATCCTGAAAGGTATTGTCGGTAGTTTTTAGGTCCTGCTTCCTTGCGCTCAAGATTTGAGGCAAATGTGAGAAAATGTTACCCTTAAGGGCAAAGTATTGCGGAATTTGCTAAGCTTATTTTGCTCACCAAAATGACTTAAACTGCATGAAAAACCAAAAAACAAAAAAAACAAAAAAAACAAACAATTGACCCGAATGAAAGACAAAAATGATGTAAACTTAACGAGAGCGAATTCAATTGCAACACCATGTTACTTTTGTTTTGTTCCTCTTGTATTCACCTGCATACTAGTATTTCTCTCCTGTTTCTTAGTCTCTTTGTCCATATCTATTATTTACTTCACTTGTTAGACTTCATTGATCACCGTACACCCTCATTATCTCTTGTTTTTTAGTCTCTTTGTCCATATCTATTATTTACTTCACTTGTTAGACTTCATTGATCAACGGACACCCTCATTATCCTTCGAGACTGTTGCGTGCTCTGTTGCTCTTTTTTTCTTTTTCTTTTCTGACAACCATTCCTGCATCAACTATATGAGGGTAACTGTGTATGTCCGGTTGCAATCTCATAAGGAATTTTACTCACATTTAACTTTTTCTCAACCTGATAAGGTGGAGAAGGGAGAGGAGGACCAGCTCAGGGATTAGTTTATCGATATTCCAATACCCAACCACAAATATTTTATGAACTCACAGATTTGTGAACGAAAATATTTTTGAAACAACACTGAGATCAGAGATGGCGGACGCCGTAGAGAAGAAGGATGTACTTTATTAAATAACACTGATCAAACATACACCGCAGATATTGAAAAATTAAAGTAGGAATAGAATGATAAAAGATAGAATAAGTTACCTTTTCCAGCTTATGTATTTTTATCCTTTATGGTGATTGCGATTATATCATACTATCATCATTTTCATAATTATCACTTTTTTTATCATCATCATCATAATTATTACTGTTTTCATTTTCATCATTTTGTAGAGTGCCCCACTATATCGTTCCAAAACTCTTGGTACATATTTGCGGAGACGTGTGAAGATGATTGGGACTGGAAAAGAGCCGCCTGCCAAAGCCTAGGAGGAGACCTAGTTTCCATTGAAACCAAAGAAGAGTGGAATTTCATCACTGACGAGATGCAAATGCGAAATAGTTCGAAACATGGATGGAGTATTGGTTTAATGAAGAAGGCTGGCAATTGGACTTGGGTGAATGGAAGACTACTGACTATTTGCGAATGGGGAGATGGGCAGCCAAGTGGTGACGGCAATGTGACTCACATATACAAGCTGTTTAGTAATGGCACACGGATTGTAATTGGTGATTGCAGTGAAGATTTGTACAGCGATTATATTTGTGAAATTCC
Source organism: Stylophora pistillata (assembly GCF_964205215.1). Taxonomy (NCBI): domain Eukaryota; kingdom Metazoa; phylum Cnidaria; class Anthozoa; order Scleractinia; family Pocilloporidae; genus Stylophora; species Stylophora pistillata. The sequence continues at coordinate 7,532,646 of NC_142520.1, forward strand.
CAGGGGTAAAACAAACTTACTATTTTAATAATTGTTACTTTTATTACTATTATTTTTATCTTTCTTTCGATAGCTAACTAAAAGGTACCAGAAGCACTTAGGGGTAACAAAAAGTATTATCCCTTTAGCGTTTGTCAAACTTACAACAGAAATGATAAACCATCTGACTGTCATGATCAAGTTTACACTTACATTTGCATTGATGGATTAAGGTTGGGGCAATTCAATGAATTTTTCACGATATACATGATTAACTATCCCCCTTGTGAGCAAGGGAAACGTAACAGATGGTTTAGTTACGGTTTGTGTATCTACAATCACTCTTACGAGTAACAGCAGTCATAAAAACTTTCAGTTATCGGTAATTCTCATGTTAAAAATGTTATTCTTCTGACTCAACAAAATGCAGTGAAACTGACACTCTCGGGACCTTCCTCGATGTCCGTTTAATTTAACAGTCGAGTCAAATGGGAGAAAGTCACGAGCATGTGCGACTATTTACACTCGCCATTGTTTTTTTTTAACTCCTTTTGTTAAATTGAAATACGAAAAGAGAATGGTATCCATGAAACCACATGAATTAACGACATGCGGAGCTTCGGACGTTATTATCAAGCTTAAATAACACGCTAGAGAAAGGAGAATATCAAGGTTTTTGTGCACATTGGGAATAAAATCTTATTCACGCGACGCGACATTGAACTGACACTCTCATTAGACAATCGAGCAAATGACGAAATTCTTCTGCAGGATACAACGGCGCGGAAGGCTTCGGGCGTTAATACCGGGTTACCAATGCTTTCATTAACATAGCATAACACAGTGAGTCTCTAATTGAATATATCTTTTGCCAGTTTTAAGCAATAAAGGGAAAAACTGTGGCATCTCTTTACTTCAATTACGAAAGCAACAGTCGCCCCACAATCCGCCCCACCGTGATTATTTACACCCTAAATTTTTTATCAGAATCACCCTCCACGGCGAGGATTTGTCGTATAGTCAGTTTTGCCGATGGTTTAAATCTGCCGCTCGTATGATAAACAGAAACTTTGAAAAATTCCGCCTGTATTTTAAAGCTGTTTCCGCCATTGTTCTAAAGTGGCCATATACAGTCATCTTCAATCATTTAACAAGGCCTGTTGTAATCAAAGTTGATCCGCTTTTCTTGATACGATAAATTTTTAGCAGTATAAACTCGCATGTTGTTTATCTTCTCTTTGTTTTCATTGTCGTCTGCCGCGTTTTGCGTCTCCATTGACTTTGTCTAAGAATAAATTACGAACTTTGTTTGTTTGTTTGTTTGTTTTTTTTGTGTGCTCGGGATCAAAGTGAGCTATCCCGCGCAAGATGGGCTCATCTTGCCCGCTCGGGCAACCAATCACAACGATGCTAGCGATTTTATGACTATGCATCTCTCATCAAAGCGTGGGATCGAGATTGCAGGATATGGTTGAGTTCTTTCTACGCTTTAGTGGACCAAGACGAAGTTCAATACCACAAAAAAAAAAAAAAAAGAACAAAAAAAAAAAAAAAAAAACAAAAAACAAAAAAACCGGACTATTCCGAGCGGGTAACATTGGCCTAATATTTATAACGGTCATCACAGTTTAGCTCTTTAGCAACTCTTGGTGACCAGTAACTGTATATATTTTTTAATTTATTTATCGTTTAATTTATAACTAAGGTCATTTCACAGTTCACAAAAACCAGTGTGTTGTCCTTAAGAACGCCTCTAAACAATCTATAGCTTTTCGGATACAAACTCATGTATTAAGTAAATATTATGGCTTTGTCAGAAAGAGTTTTAGCGAGCCTGCATCTAGAGTGAGGCTAGAAATCCCTTTTTTGTTTAGAGGCACCCTGTGGTTTTGTTCAGAGTGAAAATCCAATTTTCAGCCCATTTTCATCGTTCTTCTCTATCAGCAAAATTAATATGGACTGCTGATTTCATTTCAGACATTGACGAGTGTTCTCAAAAGAGCCACAACTGCAGCAATAAAACTGCCACTTGTAAAAATTCCGAGGGATCATTCAAGTGCATTTGTAAACCAGGATTCAGTGGCGACGGACACAACTGCACAGGTATCGGACAGTGATGCTTTGTTGTATCAAGGAGAAAAGCTTGTAGAACTTAACTAGCCGAAACAAAGGCAACATAAATGGTAACCTAATATCATTCGGAAGGTAATGATCTTATATTGGAACACTTTCTCTGCCCTGCAACCTCAGTGCATGAGTATGGTCTGTTGCTTCCATTTCAGACATCGATGAGTGTGTTAACAATACCCATAACTGCAGCAAGGGCAGCGCCACTTGTACAAATACTGAAGGATCATTCAACTGCTCTTGTAATCCTGGATTCACTGGAGATGGATACACCTGCCAAGGTAAGATCTTAATGAGGTCATATCATTCAACAAATTAACTTCTCCGTTTCTGGTAGCTACCCTTAACAGGCGCCTTAGCACCAGTTGAAGATTTGCTTACTAAATGAAATCGATCAGCGGTAAATAGCCATTCTTGTACACTCTTGTATGCACTTCTGCGAATAATTTCATTCAATCCTCGTGTGATACAAAAGGTGACCTGACACTAATATCTCAAGAGTTCGCTTATGTGATTAAATTTAAAAGTGTGAGCCGCATTCTTTTGGCCCAAGTAGTGGGCTGGGAAATGATTGAAGTCACATCCCTCACACTTCCCATCGTCACTCTTATAATGATCTCTATTTTAGAATCATAATCAAGATTTACTTTCACCTTTAAAACTGGTTAAGCTGAGGTTAAAAAAAAAAACACCTATTCGGGCATGTAACGCCCAAACCTCTTTCCCCTCCTCCCCAGTACTTTCATGAACACCATAGCTGCGTTATCATTATTAAGAATGAATGTCTGTGAATATACAACAAGTATTTTTCGTCTCCATTTTCATCATTGTTACTAGCCTTATCATCCATACAATCTACACATCGGTATGTCTTCTTTTACCCATTCATGTATTTATGTTTCTCATAGAAAGTCTGTGTACCCGTTTAAAAAATTCTTCCTACATATTTACAAGAAGGGGAAGAAGGAATTTAGAAAACTATAAAGTCTGCAGAAATCTCAGAGGATACCTTGTTTCCATCGAAACCGATGAAGAATGGAAATTTATTAATCATGAGATACAAAAGCGTAATAGTTGGAATATTACTGCGTGGCATATTGGTTTATACAAGAATTACAGCAGGGATTGGATTTGGAACAATGGAGCATCTCTAAATATTTCAAAATGGCGAGACTCTGAGCCAAATGGTAACGACACGGCAACGGAGATATCCATGAATGGAGGCCTTTTTAACGGTATCTCTAAATATGGTGAAAATGCCTTCATCTGTGAAATTCCTGGGGGTAAGGAAAAATCCCACCCATGTAGTACATTATGTGCTAAAGCATTTCCGCCTAGAGCTTTTCCAACAAAAATTTATTTCAATGGTTAATTTTCTAAGAGGTAAATATATCGCTCTTAGAATATTTAAAGCCTTTCCTAACTTGTATGTGTAAGCGGTGAATAAACTGGTAAGTGCGCATTAGCGGTTTCAAATTATGATAACTCGCACTTGCAATTGATTATCCTTTTTTTTTAGCCCGTTCTGATCGAGGAAGGGAGGGGAGGTGGCTTAGGCTGCAAGTCAACCTTGTTATCAGCGATGTATAATAAGTAAAATAATAGCATGAGCTTTTATTTAACAATTATTCGCCGAAGGCGAGGTGAATATCGTCGAATAATTATTGGTTATTAAATAGGTAGGTTTCTAAATAACATTGGTGCTGCGTCGGTGGGAGTAACAAGGTGATTTGGGTTTTATCAACTAGGTTGATAATTAACAATTATTCGTCGAAGGCGAGGTTAATATCGTTGAATAATCCCCGAGACGAAGTCGAGGGGATTATTCGACAATATTCACTGAACCTGAGGCGAAAAATTGTTTTAGTATAATTTCAGAGCTGAACAACAAAGAAATTTCTAAAATCATGAAACATTTGGGGACATATGTCATTAAAACGTTTCATCGTCGTAGAATTATTCTTTATTTTTCTTCGCCGCGAGCCAAAGTACTTTTTCGATGGGTTAAGTGTCTGAAGGATAAGCGATCGAAAGGATACATTTCTCGACATTTGTCGAAAGCGCGTTCACTGAGGCCTGTGAGTGTTTCCAAGATGTGTTGAAAAACACACATCAAAGTATTTTTGTTTGTGCTTGTACGGTGATCGATAATTATATACATTTGTTTCGGAAGAAAGCGTTTCGGAAAAAGTACGTGATAACCCTGAAAGGTATTGTGGGTAGTTTTTGGGTCGTGTTTCCTTGACCTCAGAATTTTGGGTAAATCTGAGAAAATGTCATCTTAAGGACATAGCATTGCGGATTTGCTGAACTTATACACCAAAATGTCTTTTTATTCTAAAGTGCATGACAAACCAAACAGAAACAAAAAAAAATTGACCCGAATGAAAGATGAAAACGGTGTAAAAACTTTAAGGAGAGCGAATTCAATTGCAACACCATGTTACTTTTGATTTGTTCCTCTTGTATTCACACCCATATTGGCATTTCTCTCCTGTTTTTTAGCCTTTTTGTCCATATCTATTATCTATTTACTTAACTTGTTAGACTTCATTGATCACCGGACACCTGGTTATCCTTCGAGACTGTTGTGTGCACTTTTGCTCTTTTTTTTCTGACAACCATTCCTGCATCAACTGTATACTGATAACTGTGTATGTCCGATTGCAAATTTATGAGAAATTTTTACTGACATTTAACTTTTTTTTTTTTTAACTTGATAAGATGGAAAAGGGAGAGGATGACCAGCTAAGGGATTACTCTATCAATATTCGAAAACCCAACCACAAAAACTGTATGAACCCACAGATCTGTGAAGGGCAATAATTTTTTAAAAACCACTGAGCTCAGAGATGGCGGACGCCGTAGAGAAGAAGGATGTACTTAATTAATTGAGACTGATCATACATAGACCGCATATGTTGAAAAATTTTAATACGAATAAAATGAGAAAAGCGAGAATAAGCTACGTTTTCTAGCTTACTTATTTTTATCTTTTATGGTGATTGTGATTATATCATGTTATCATCCTTATCATAATTGACACTTTGTTTATCATCATAATCATCATAATTATTTTTGTTTTCATTTTCATCATTTTGAAGGGTGCCCCGCGAAATCTTTGGAAAACTCTTGGTACATATTTGCAGAGACGCGTGAAGGTGATTGGGGCTGGAAAAGAGACGCCTGCCAAAGCCTAGGAGGAGACCTATTCTCCATTGAAACCAAAGAAGAATGGAATTTTATCACTCACAATATACAAAGGCGAAATAGTTCGAAACATGGATGGAGTATTGGTTTAATGAAAAAGGCTGGCAATTGGACCTGGGTGAATGGAAGACCACTGACCATTTGCGAATGGGGAGATGGACAGCCAAGTGGTGACGGCAACGTGACTCACATATACAAGGTGTCTAGTAATGGCACACGGATTGTAATTGGTGACTGTAGTGAAGATTTGTACAGCGATTATATTTGTGAAATTCCCAGGGGTAAGACAAGCTTACTATTTTAATAATTGTTACTTTTATTAATATTATTTTTATCTTTCTTTCGATAGCTAGTAAACTAAAAGGTACCGGAAGCACTTAGGGGTAAAAAAAAAATTATCACGTTAGCGTTTGTCAAACTTACCACAGAAAGTATAAACCTTCTGACAGCCATGATCAAGTTTACACTTACATTTGCACGGATATCTTAAGTTTGCAGCCATTCAATGAATATTTTCACGATACACATGTGTAAATATCACCCTGGTGAGCAGAGGAAGGTAACGGATGGTTTAGTTACGGTTTGTGTACCTAGAATCACTCTTACGAGTAACAGCAGCCATAAAAACTTCCAGTTATTAGTAATTTTCATGTTAAAAGTGTTTTTGTTCTGATTGAACAAAATACAATAAAATAGACACCCTCGAGACCTTCCTCGGTCTCCGTTTAATAGATGATGACTGCTTAATAGAAGGTTGTAGAAAACTGCGCAATATTTCTAAACAATTAACATTCAACGGTTACTTTGTACGGTGATGAAGTTCCATGTTTTTAACAAAGCTATCCAGAGTTCAACTCATTGCCTTTCCTTTCCAACTTTAATACTTGTTGGTAATAATGCAAAACCATGACGGAAAGCAGTCACGATAAAACGCGAGGATGTAGTCACATACACTACGTTGTCAATTCATTCCGGTGTCCACTTAATATATATTTTTAACAATGGAAATGAGCAAAGTACAATTTATCTAAGAGTCAGCATCCGCATAATAGAGGTGTCTGCTGAAAAGGGGTTCGTTATAAAGGTAAAAGTGGGACTTTCATTTCGGGACCCGACTTAGTGTCGGCCTCTAAGAGGGTGTCTGCTTAAGGTGGCTGAACACGATTGTTGATACTTGTGTTTTTCTTTCATAACTTTCTTTAAAACCCTTGATCTCTCGGTCGCCAAAACTGGCACTAAGCAAGTTAACAACATAAACTTTGCTTTTTTCATGGCTAAGCTGACGTATGTGCCGTTTCCGTGGCGACATGAATAAATATAAACAGGCCTTTAAAATCGGTTTTGTTCATTTGTAGAAAATCTAGTCATTAATTTTTCTTTATAATTTGCATGCAACGAGCTTGTAGCTATACTCACAAGTTAATACCACTTTGCTAACAATTTAACGGAGAGATATTTAAATATCCCTTGTTAAAGGTTCACTCGATTATCTAGAATTTCCTTTGTTAAAAACAACTTTTTTCAACTCTCTAGTTACTTATTTCCTAAAGTATTTTTGTGCCACATTTCGTGAAATTCCAATGGGTGGTTCTCAAGAAATAGGCATATTTCTCGGAAAACAATTCTCCATTCAATCTCAATTGTTTTTTCCTTACCATGCATGCGTTGCATTTAACTGGGTTCTCTCGGTAACGACGAAAAAGCCGACAATTGCTGGGGTCTTTGCACCGTTAATTTTTCTAACATGTCTTTTAAATAAAAGATTAAAGCCCTGAATACACTGCGCCAACTATAGAGGAAAATAGCACAGATAGTGTGGATTCGTGTTGAGTAAATAAAATGACTGCTCTATTGACGGCAAGTTTGTTTTTTTGCAATCCTTGTGCGCGCGCTGAATTGCAACAGCAAAAGCGAAAACTGTGTTCAGCCACCTTAATTGTAGTGGTCAATACCAATTGCAAAGAGTCGTCACTCCAACTGGAGCGTTGGAAAATAAGGCGAGATAATCTTATTCTTTTGAGGTATGTTATCTTAACACAATAATTTGTAATTTATGTCTGCAAATCAGATGCATGCCAATTTATTGTTTTAGAAAACAAACACATACGAACTGGAGATTCGTTTGATCCTCGCTTAGAGGTATCACTTCTTATCTCTTTATTTATTACCTATTTTCTGTCCTCCTTAATGGAAAATGTCCATAGAACAAAATGAACTAAACACTATGCACCTAGGGAATACTCGAGAGCGAGACTCTATAGCCTCTTTTATTGCCAGAGGAAAGGAATAAATTTTCTTATTTTCTTATTTTTTTTTAAAGAAAAGCAAACAAACAAACTATCAATTGTGATTGGAATTAAATTGATGTTGTTAACAAAACACCCGTTCTTTTCGTTACAGGCGCAAAGCAGTGGTTGACAAAAATTAATCAGTGCTTTATTGAATAGTAGTAATTCTCAGGACAGAGAAATACTTTGAACTACTTGTGGAATAAGACATTACGTCTCGAGTATAACATTCGACGCACGTATAGAAACTGTAAAAATAAAATAACAGTGCTTTAACAATCTTGAAATATATTTCGCTCTTCGGGTCTCATCATTTTTCTTTTTTTTTTTTTTTGACTGATGAGGCTCGAAGAGAGAAATATATTTGAAGATTATTAAAGCACTGTTATTTTTTTTTTTTTACGGTTTCTATACATGCGTCGAATGTGATACTCGAGACGTGATGTCTTATTCTACAAGTAGTTAAAACTATTCAAACGCATTCCTAGCCTCAGCAACTGCTATTTCTTTAAGCAGAGCAATACGTTTTCTTATTTAAATGATTTACTTCACCTGCATTTTATTATTTTGCAATATCTTCGCAGCAGATTCATCTTACGGACAAAACTCTTCACAGACTAACGGCCAGGAGTCCGTTGAACCACCTAGCAACCTACCACCTGGTCCTTATATAAGCAAGAAATCTGTCCCAATTGCAAGTGCGACAAAGAATCCGCCTTCAGGCAAGCAAATCTACAAAATGTAATCTGATAAATGGCGAGAATCAAGACTTGCTTTTATAACGGTGCTCTATGCAATAGAGGATATAACGGCCAAAAGTGCAGACAAAAGTGCTTACACATTAACTCCAGCGAGTATCGCGATCAAGCCAATTGCTGAGTAGAAAACCACTTACGCAACTGTAACAATTAACGAAGAAGCCATTGCTTGTTAGTCTTTTCCACTTAGGGAACTGTTAATTTACAATGAGGATGTTCTAAGTATTTGTTTAAAAATTCGAGAAAAATATAAATATATTCCAATAGTGTCCGTTGGCATAGCCCACTTCAGGTTAAGCACGTCGTAACACTAACGATGTTTGATATTGTACACACTCAGTAAAACCTGTGTTGTTATGAAACTGACAGGATCCTTACAAGTACAAAATATCAGTTTCGTGCAAGTATTTGCTGATTGAGCAATGATGAGAAGCTTAGATTTTCCTACTTTTACGCCGCCGGTTTACGTTTCTTGTCATTCATGTATTTAGAGAAAAAGCCGACAGTTGGTCCAAAAACTGAAGATAAGTCTAGAAAAACAAAACAGGACCTTGTTGCAGTCATTTCCGGTGGCGCTGAGGTAACCAGAGGACTCCAGGAAAACATAACGTTGAATGCCTCACTGTCGTATGACCCGGAAGTTGCACATGGCAACCGATCAGGAATGAACTTTACCTGGCATTATAGTAAAATCACAGCAGACAACTCCAGCAAACACCTGGAGCGGAAAGCGAAGAAATCTTTCTTTGCGGCAGTAAACAAGTTAGCTCTGAATTATTATGGAAAAGAATCTGGCGAAACAATTTCCTTAAACACTGAAGCTTTGTCTCTTAATCAGACCTACATAGTTAAACTAGAAGTGACCAAGGACATTCGCATTTCCACCGTTTATCAAGTAATCCATTTGTTAGAAGGAGACCCCCCCAAAATATATCAAAGGTTAGGGGTTCACTTTGTCTTTTGCTGTTTTCAGGTTGTTTTTTCTGTTATTTTTTTTGCAGTCGTTAATACCTCTATTTGTACTTGACCTTGCTGTTCTCTGCTCCCTGTTTTCTTTTCAGCTTTGTTAGTATCCTCCGTTGCTTCTGCTGTCTTCGTTTTTTATAGCCTTGTTACTACTGTTAATGATATTGCTGTTGCGGACACTGCCATTATTGTCGTTGAAGTGACCTCATTAGCACGTGCACTTATTCATGTTATATCGAAGTTACTGTTGCTGCTGTAATTCATAACTAACATACTCTCGTCCGACGACAGGAGGTCAAACCCTTTCTACACTGAATGGTCGTCTGATCTTTTTTGCTTCGTTCTAGATGTTTCTTTAACTGCCAACCTAAAATGAATCCCTTGGTTAAACGTGGAGTCCAATCTTCGTGTCGGGGATTACAGTGCTCTAAAATATCCTCCTTTGAATGGATACTCTACCAGCAATTAGAGCGAAACGCCTCCATCGCCTGGGAAAGGAAACATGATTTAAGAAACATCACAAGTACACCACCGAATTCAAGCACTATTGTTATCAAAGGAGGCTCCCTTACTGGTGGAAATAATTACCGCTTGGCATTATTCATTACAACTGAGGACGATGTATGGGGAATGAGTGCTTACGACATTTCCACGGCATTACCCCCAACGGGAGGAGAATGCTCGATCACTCCGCCAAGCGGTATCTTACAAAAGACTTACTTCAATCTGAGCTGTAGCGATTGGGAAAGTGACAGCACCCCTCTGTCCTACAAGTTTCAATACAGGCTACAGAACGGTCTGTACGGTGTGTTATATTGTGGCCCTAGCAACACGATAACTGCCTCTTGGATACCGCCTGGGAACAAGGCGGATAACTTTACTGTCAAGTTCAACGTTACAGTGACTGACAACGTTGGAATTTCTTCTTCCCCAGTTCCTTTGACAGTCCAGGTAGGCAGATAGCCATTAACTTAATGTCAAGCAAGAGATTAAGTGAGAATACTTGAATTCATTTTAATCGCTTTTATTTTAGATTAAGAAGGTCAAATTCTCTTTGAAGAGAGTAAAGTTCTAAAGAAACTGTGGTACTGCGTCAGTGGGGGAGTGTAACAAGATGGTTTTTAAAAACTCTTTACGGTGACCAGTTTATATCATCAACTCAGTTCATTAAAAAGTGGATCATGCATTGGATAATGCAATTCAAGACCTTTTATTGACTTAGGCATTATGGTATGTGAGCCAATATACCATAATCTAATATCTGCACTTTGTAACAACCGGTTTCTTACAAAATACAATCGAGAAGATTTGTCTAAGGCCCGGTTCAAATGTCGAATTTCACATGTGCCGAACTTAACTCCTATTATAGTCGACTAAAATAGTTAAATCCGGCATTTAATTCAAACGTCAATTATAACATAATCAAAGTAAAGCGCGCGCTCTGATTGGTCAATTTAGCGTCCTTCATTTGCCCATGGGTGTACGCTGCTGACGTGAGCAAATGCAAAGACTATTTTTCCGCGCATGCTTGTTTTTTCTGGTCGCGTAAGATTTGTTAAATAAAAGGGAACTCTTTAGCTACAATGTATCAATGTTATGTTATAAAACAAATGGTAAACACCACAGCGTACACTATTGAGTTATGGATGCACTTGGGAGGTTTGCTAAGCATTCAAGAAGCTAGACTCTTACGCATCTTTTGTGCTTAGCAACCTCCCGCGTGCATCCATAACTCAATAGTGCACGCTGTGGTGTTTACCATTTCTTAAATTCAGCTCTGTTGAATTTAACTCTGTTCGCTGTCAATATATCCGGGCGCACCACATATTTGCTAGACCGTGACGAAGACTTCCCTGAGTGAGCGTTTGCTCAATTAATTAACTGATGCTTTTGTTTTGCTCTTTGTTTTTGCTTCGTCATCTTGGCTTTTCGTCATGATAATCTGACTTGATTCACGTCCCATCATTTCATTCAAACAAGAATCGCAATATGCCACAGATTTTCCTACTCTCCACCCAGGAGTGCCCTCTTCGTTTTCAAAAACCGAACACCTGAAAAGTAATTACCGCACCTCAAACAACTATATATTGTCTTTGCAAAGCAAGAACTTCGAATTCCTTCGTCTCCCACCATTTTTTTGTGCTGTTTTGGCTTTTTCCAGCATGGCATAAACAGAATTCCTGGCGGTTTGTGGGTAATAAATGAATCATAATATATAGATTTAGCCGAGCCTAAAAGCGGAGCTCCCACTAAAAAGTGAAAATTTTGCAACAAAATATCTTTAACATATATTAAAATTCAAGCCAAAAATCCATTTAGTATAGATTAACCCCCATTGGCACTTACGTGTAACACGTGCCTGTGAAAAGTCAAAATTTTGGAGAAACCAAGAAAGCAAACAGAATGCGCAGTAATTTTTTAAAAAGCATCTTTTCCAAAAAACAAGCTCCAGCGAAAGAAGACTAATTAGAGAACTTATTTCCGACGAGAAAAGCGATATGTGCATATTACGTTTTAACTAAAAAATCAAAATGAAAGATACAAATCGCTAAATATTTTCAGTTGTGTGCAAATGGGCATGTGGATCATATTTCAAAATGAATGAATGAATTCCTTATTTATATTGCGCCCTTTCTATACAATATTCAAAGGCGCAGTACCCCCCATCAATTTGATAGACACTTCACAAAGATAGACCAAAACACAGGGCACTAGGTGCCCTACTCTTTTCGAACAGTGTGTGGGTTTTTTTTTTATGACATACAAGGGCTGGTGAGATGGGACCTCTGTTTATCGTCCCTATCCGAGAAGACTAGAAAGTCTAGCCATTTGCAGGTATTATTACAAAGGCATCACTTTCTTCTCAGTTATTTAAAGACTATGAGTGTTGGTCCGGTCGGATTTGAACTCACGACCTCTCGCACAACAGTCCGGCGCTCTACGAATTGAGCTAACCAAGAGGCGGGTGAATTTTGAGGTTCGGCCGCGCGGACGCCATATTTTCAAATTTGATCATTTAGTACTTTCGTGATAGCATACATGACAGAGGGCACTTACTTACGTACCTACGTACGCTCGCTCAGTCACGTGACAACGAAAGGAAAAGATGTTGACCATATTCCATGGGTATGGGGCTCTGCCTAAATATCCTATAATTCACTCATTAAGTTCGGCACATGTGAGATGCGACGTTTGAATCAATAGTCGAACCTAAGTCGAGTCTTCGACTGTTTCAGTCGCAAATACAGAAAAAGTCGCATTTAATGTAAAACTGTCGAATTTAATTGATTCAAATGTCGTACCTCACATGTATTTAACTCTCTAAGTTCGGCACACGTATCAAGAAATGGTCTATTGTTCCGGCTCAAATTCACACATTAAGTAGTAAACAATAGTCCTTTTGTTCTTTGTAGCGCTGAGGGACTTTGGCCGAAGCGACGCGAAAAAGTTCGTGACTAATCGGAAAAAAAAATTTTTGGCATCACAATTCGGTTATTTTGGAAGAGTAGGTAGCGCATATTTGCACACGACAGATAGATTGTCATCGGAGTACCCCAAGGGAAAATTAAACGCTGATTTAGCCGCTTCGGGGAAGTGGGTAGCGTAAATTTGTCTCGTCTAGTCAACTCTCAATTGTCTACCCCAGTAAAAAATTGACCGCTAATGTGGCAGTGCACACATCGAGAATTCAAAATACGTTTGAACCGGGCCTAATATCTGAGGATGTTTTTTTTATAATTTAAAGAAAACAATTATTCCACTCGCGGTTGTTGGATATGAGATGATTATAGCCAACACGGTGCTACGTGCCTCGTTGTCTATCTATCATCTCATATCCAACACGCACTCGTGGAATGATGGTTAGTTATGCTGTCAAACTCTCTTTAGGCATGTAACCAAGTCGATACCTGCTTTCGACTTTCTTCAGAGCAAGCCATTTCAACAAGGCATGTAACCAAGTCGATACCTGCTTTTGAATTTTTCAGATCAAGCCACTTCAGCAAGTAAAGCCAGATGGTATCATAAACCTTCTCACAGCAGATGACAGTTTATTCAATAAATTCATCAATAATGGAAACCTGAGAAAAGCGGCGCTAATTGCGAACTCTGTCCTACAATCAGTTTTGCAAGAAACTTCAATGAGTTTGAAGGAGAGATACATGGTAGTTTTAAAAGACTAATGCAAACTTAAATAGTGAAACAAATCAAGTTCATCATGATTGAAAACAAAAATCGAAATATTAACTTTCCAATAACAAACAAATGTATTATATTAAGTGAATAAGCATATTTTTTTTAGCAAATCAGAGGATTACATTTCTAATATCTAATATTTTTGATGCTCAAGAACCATGGCTACGTTTGTTATGTCTTCTTTCCATTGTTTTTGCGTCTGAACATTTGGGCATACCAAAAGGGCTTCTTATGAATAAAATAGATAACTCTTTACAGCCTTAAATTGAATTCAAACGAGTATTTTCAACGTCTTCAAAATTGACTTTAAAAAAAATTCCATTAGCGTAAATCACCCACACACATTCCTTAGTTTCGGCTCGGACGTATATTCGAACTTGTCTTAGGACCAATCCAATGCATATAAAACTTTGATGGGTGTCAGTAGCATTATCATCGGGTGACCTGAGTCTAAATATACCTTCAGAAGGATTTCCTTGGGAATGAGCCTCAGGTGTGGGATATAGTTTATTTGCTTGATTCTTTCCTGCCTAAAATGATATTCAGTTGTACATGTTTGTCACTTTCAAGGTAATGGACTACATCGTTGAAAAAATTGCTTCGTTGGAAGCGAAAAATGTCTTGGACCTGCTTCAAAGCTCATCAGTTATCGGTTCTGCTCTTCAGGTTTTGGATAAAGTGAACCACGTGTCACTGGTAGGTTACATAATATTGCTTTTCATGGGACAAAAATAGGGGAGTGGTATGCACAATATACTAATGTTTGAATAACTTTGGTCGCTATGTCGACTTTTTATACTATGACATTTTTCAAAACCCAACAGCAACAACAACAAAGATTAAACAAAATGAAAGACAACACATAAAAAAGCATTTCATGCCTAGTTATTATAATTTTAAACTTACATTTGCTAGTTCATCGCAGAACATCTCTCCAAAGGTCAATGAGAACAAAACCTAAAATATAAACCAACTTCAGCCGCTCAATTTAATTTGCACTCCACAGAATATCTCCCTGTCTGCGGTCCGTTCAATGACGTACCTCCTAGGGTCTCTTGCCCAGGAAAAAGACATTGCAGACCTACAGCTGGCAATTGAGTCAGCGAAAAACTTGGCTTTATGTTTAAATAGCGTTTTGAAGGCAGCAGCAGTGATTGCTTCAGAGGATTCAGAATCAAGTTTTCAAGAACAGGTATTGTAATGTAGGTTTAGATGGTGTCGAAAAGTCTACTAATAAACTAAACTTTCTTTTTTACGTATCTGCGTATGCGACCAAATCCTTCTTTTCTCTCTTTTCACCCTATGGTCATTACTTTTTAATTCATTGGTAAATGGTCCGCAGCGGATTGCTATTTACTTCATTGTCACTCCCTCCTTCATTCAGACTCCGAACTATTTTGTTTCAAACTTTTGACGACTCATAATGGGCTTATATTCTACGTTTATTTATGTCATTTCTACAGGGTAAGATGTTGGTAAAGATTTCTATGAAGGTCCTCGAGAACGTTGCAGACTCAGTGTTGACCTTGACTGTCCCTGATGAAAAAGCGATATCAATCACAGCAGGTCAATTGTCTATGACACTTGGAAGATATAGCCTCCAAAGAC
This sequence comes from Stylophora pistillata, assembly GCF_964205215.1. NCBI lineage: Eukaryota > Metazoa > Cnidaria > Anthozoa > Scleractinia > Pocilloporidae > Stylophora > Stylophora pistillata. The sequence continues at coordinate 7,547,776 of NC_142520.1, forward strand.
TTTCAGGACTGGAAATAAAAGCAGGAAAAGGGCGGTTTAAGTTACCGTCTGATAGCCAATTGATGATCACCGGAGTGAATAAAACAAGTTTTGTAGATGCTCAGGTAGGCATTCATGCCGTAAACGCAGACTCGATGTATTTCTAGCCTAATCGGGCAAGTATTCTTTTCAAGCATTTCTCGATCAACTTTCGAAATTCTCTTCCTGTGTTGGTTTGAACATGTTTACTAATTGGTGGGTTGAACCAAATTATGTTCCTATGTCTCTTTTTCCTGTTAGTGGTAGATTCTCGTGGCTGCTGTGGTGGGGTGAGTCTAAGGGTGTATGGATGACCGCTTTTCTTTCACGCTTCTTGGTAGGGTGGTGCTGCTTCTTTGAAGGCTTCCTCGTCTGATGAGATTTCAGATAATCTTTTGTTAATAACCTCAGGGATGTTCTTTTTAATGCAGAGGGGGTGGTTAGATTTGCTGTGGACATAGAGCGGAGTGGTTGTAGGCTTCGATTTCTTTTCTATGCATAAACATGTTAATTAGCAATTAGTATAAAAGCGATGGTACCGCATTATTCTGCCATTAAAATCCCCTGATGAGTGGGCAGCCACGAAACAGGTCTGTAGGGATGTATATGTATTTTTTTTTCGCCTACCACACATTATATATACATATATAGCTCTTTGGCATACAAAGCTTTGCTTTCATGTCCAAATTGAGCACTCTAACTAGGATGAGTCATTGCTCTGCAATTGCGCATGCTCGCTAGTGTACTCTAGTTTGAGCACTCTGGCATGGCTTAGACGATACCACAAAGGTTGGATCGTTTGGGGTGACCATATTGGTTCTCCTCCATCCTAGCATGAGCACTGCACTGATGAGGCCCAGAAAGGTCAAAACAGTGTGCGCCCTACTTACCTGACGCGGGATTTCATCTTCGCAAGGGAAAGTGTTGGTCCGAAACCTCATCGTGGGCAAAGGATTTGTAAGTATTCTCTCATTTTTCAAATTTATTCGACTGTGCTAAGTACCTGCCGGGAGTGGAACGCCAGTCTTTTTTGTCTTGTTGTTTTCGGTCACCCATCTCGTTTTTGGTTTTTTTCGGTGGGTCCGAACTTTGTTGGGAACCCATCCAGGTTTCAGCTTTGCTGAACTTGGTGGGTTTTTTGCCTTTTTTGGCAATTGTTGTAGTCTTTTTTCTCTCCTTTCTTTCCTTTTTGTTTTTTTTCTCTCTTCCTATTCCTTTTCAAAATGTTAATATGTGCTAGAACTTGTGTTGTCCATGCTACGGCGGCAGTTACGGTCCACCCTAGACCAGCTGTTCTTAAAATGTTAGAAAAGGAAATTGACCTTAATAGACTATCTGCCGTTCAGTTCGTTCCGGGAGGCCTTATTCGCCTCACTTTCAAAGATCCTGACGATATGGCGAGTCTTGTTGAGTCCGGTTTTATAAATCTCGATGGTGTGGAATGTAGTGTCACCAATTCCGATCGTCCACACACGCTCGTCTATATCCATCACTACCCCGCTGAAGGGGATGACGAGATCCTGTGCAAGGACTTCAAGACCTTTGGCAAAGTTTTCTTCTGCAAACGTCAGGCTTTCATGGGGCGTCCACATCTTCTTACTGGATCGCGAATTCTGACCATGTCCATGGAGAAACCTATCCCCGCACAAATCACCATTGACGGTTACCCTGTGCGCATTTGGTATCGTGGTATCAAGCCATTCTGCTCTATCTGCAAAACCATGGGTCATAAAGCTGCTGACTGTCCCTTCAATGGAAAATGCAGGGAATGTGGGGAAGCTGGTCATCTCGCCCGTAACTGCCCTTCCCGCCGTACCGGAAATGTCTGGGGCTCTACGCCCTATGTTGTTCCCCCGGCCGCTGATTTCCCGCCCATTTCTTCTGGAGATGTGGCAAATCTGCCGGGTAACGTTCCTTGTCCACCCAACGAATCTGTTGATCTTCCGTCTGAAGAAATGGTTATCTCTACTCCTGGCGAAGCCAGTAATAATGAAATCAGTAATCTAAATAACGTTCCTAAACAATCTGAGGCCTCAGAAATAAATAGTGTTCCTAATAATAGTATCGCTGGTCAAAACACCAGTTTAGTTAATAATAGTGAGTCCGGTCAAAGTACCGGTCCTTTAGTTAATGATAGTGTTATGTCTGGTCAAAGTACCAGTCCTATAGTTATTGATAATGTTAGGTCTGGTCAAAGTACCAGTACTTTAGTTAATTCCAGTCAAAGTACCGGTGAATTATTTATTGATAATGTTAAGTCTGGTCAAAGTACCAGTTCTTTAGTTAAGTCTGGTCAAAGTACCAGTGAAATAGTTAAGTCTGGTCAAAGTACCAGTAAATTAGTTAAGTTTGGTCAAAGTACCAGTAAAATAGTTAAGTCTGGTCAAAGTACCACTAATACTAGTGTTGGCCAAAGTGTCACTAATGTCGATGATGATATCACCGAATTCTCCTCTCAGGACTCTACCCCTGTTCAGGGCTCAGAGTCTCCTGATATTTCTGAATTCTCCTCTCCTCTCACGAGGAGCATGTCATCGGACGGTTTTGAAGTTGTCTCCAGGAAACGCTCTAAGAAACGTGTCATGGTTCCTTCTCATACTCAGTTGGCGAGTACGGTCTCTAAGCGTACGAGGGCTGTCCCCAATCTTCCCAGTAGGAAGGGGAAACCCCAGCCCCAGCCCCAGCCCTGGCTTTCATGAGGGTCATCCATCTCTTCCTCATGGCTTTGTCTCTCCTTACTTTGAATGTCAATGGCATCAGGGACCGGTCGAAGCGTGATGGTCTCGTGCAATGGTTGCGCTCTCTCCCGGTGAAGGTGGATGTTATCTGCCTTCAGGAGACTCATTGTGTTTCCTTAACTGAATGTTCATCGTGGTTTTCCTCGTCTGGTTTCTTGTCTGTGCTAGCCCCGGGTTCTATTCACTCTTGTGGGTGTGTTGTTCTCTATCGTCCCTCTATCTCCCTTCTAAAGTCTTGGTCTGCTGATGGTCGTTTCTTACAATGTGAATTCTCGTTTCATGATAAAATTTTCCGAGTTGTCTGTGTCTATGCTCCTAATTGCAACCCTGCACGAGACCTGTTTTTCGATGGCCTTCATTCAAGGATCGACCCTTCCATCCCTACGGTCCTTGCTGGAGATTTCAATGCTGTATTTGATAGGGCTCGAGATAGGCGTGGCCCAGACCCCGCCTCCTTGTCTGGAGATAGTTCTCCCACACTAAACCATCTTTTTGAGGCGTCCTGCGTCATTGACATCTGGCGTTATCTCCACCCCACTACTCCTGGGTTCACCTGGACCAGGTGGAATGGCAGTTTAGCGTCGCGTATTGACCTTTTTGGGGTCCCATTTGCGTGGGTCCCATCAGTGTCGTCTTGTTCCGTGTATGTGTGTCCGTTCTCGGACCATCGCGGTTTGTGTTTATCTCTGTCTGTTCCCGATGCCGTTCCACCTGGCCCAGGCTACTGGAAGCTGAATACTTCCATCCTCGACGATCCGGACTATCGGCAACTAGTCCGTGATGAATGGTCTGCTTGGCGCCTTGCCATCCCCCGCTTTCCTTCTCTAGCTAAGTGGTGGGATCGTGGGAAAAGTAAAATCAAGGGGCTTACTATCCGCTTTTGTGCAAATAAAGCCCGCACAACATCTTCATCCAGAGATGCCCTGGTACGTCTTGTCCAGCATCTTCAGGCCAAAGTTGATTCTGGAATTACTTCCTGCATTGACCCTTGGCGGTCTGCTTGTTCTGAGCTTGCCCGGCTTGATTCCCATGCTGCGAGGGGGGCTCAGGTGCGTGCGAGAGTCCGATGGGTTGAGGAGGGTGAGTCTTCCTCGCAGTATTTTCTTCGTCTCGAGAAAAAACGTTCCGCTGACCGTCATATCTCTGCGCTGAGAGAGCCTGATGGCTCTATCGTCTCGTCTTCTGCCGATCTCTGTGCGTCTCTTGGTTCCTTCTATTCTAGTCTTTATACAGCCTCTCCTACTGACCCTCATGTTCAATCTTCTCTTCTTGAAAATTTGTCTTCTGTTCTCTCTCAAGATCAGGCCAACAGTTGTGAGGGCCCTCTTACATCACCAGAGGTCCTCGTCGCTCTCAAGGGCATGGCTCGTAACAAGGCACCTGGTTTAGACGGCCTGCCTATGGAATTCTATCTCCGTTTCTGGGACGTGGTTGGCTCTGATCTTGTTTCTGTTCTTAATGAATGCTCTTCCTCTGGTTTTCTCTCCCTCTCTCAGCGCAGAGGTATCATCACTCTGTCTTTCAAGAAGGGGGACCGCCTTGACCCCAAAAATTGGCGGCCCATATCTCTTCTAAACGTGGATTATAAACTTGCTTCTCGTGCCATAGCTGGGCGTCTCCTCCGGGTAATACACCTCGTTGTCAGCCGAGATCAAACATGCGGAGTCCCCGGCCGTTTTATCGGAGAAAATGTTGCTCTGCTTAGAGACGTTGTCAGCTATACTGAGTCTTCTGGCACCCCTGTCGCCATCCTGTCCCTCGATCAAGAGAAGGCTTTTGACCGTGTGGATTGGGGCTTCATGCGGTCCACTCTTGTCACCATGGGCTTTGGCCCTTCCTTTGTCGCGTGGGTCGACTTGTTCTATACTCATGTTCAAAGCGCGGTCAATGTGAATGGGTTCCTGACTCCTTTCTTTAGCCTTTCTCGTGGTGTCCGGCAGGGGTGCCCTCTTTCTCCCCTCCTATATGTTCTTGTGTCTGAGGTTCTTGCGTGTAGTATCCGTGCAGACCCCCGTATCAAGGGTCTGTCTCTCCCTGGGTGTCCCGTACTGTCTCCCATCTCGCAGTACGCGGACGATACATCTTTAATCCTTACCACTGATTCTGGCATTCTGGCTGCCCTTGAGACTTACAAGCTTTTTGAACTAGCTTCTGGATCTAAGATCAACCTTTCTAAGTCCAAGGGTCTCTGGTTGGGTGGTTGGCGGGGTCGTACGGACCCCCCGGTTCCTTTTGACTGGTCTCCTGCTAAGCTCAAGGTGCTGGGGGTGTTTGTCGGCCCCGGTAACCTTGATGAAGACAACTGGCGTCCTCGCATTAATGCGGTGGACCGTGTTCTCAAGTCTTGGCGTTCTCGTGTTCTCTCTTTTCATGGCAAGGCCCTAGTCATTAACGCTCTCGCCCTCTCCCGGGTTTGGTATGTGGCCTCTCTTATCCACATGCCGGCCTGGGTGGAGGCGAAGCTTTCCCGTCTTGTTTTCTCGTTTTTCTGGTCTGGCAAGGTTGAGCTCGTCTCCCGTTCGGCCGTGGTTCAATCTCCCCTTTTTGGTGGTTTTTCTGTGGTTAATATTCAGTCTAAGGTGAGGGCCCTCCTTGGTCAATGGGTGAGGAGATTCGTCTCCTCCCCATCCAGTTGGGTCGCTCTCATGTCCTTTTGGTTTAACTCTTTGTTTGGTGTCTCTCCTCTTGTTGTGTTTTCTCGTCCTTTTAGTTTCGACTTCAGGGTCTTGCCGCCCTTCTATCAAGCTCTGGTTTTGGCCTGGCGTAAGCTCGACGGGGCGTTCGCCACGTCAAAAAACTCTTTAGTCTACGGCTCTTCATGCCCTCTTGTTTGTTCTCCCGTTCTTACTATGTCTACCAAGTCTTGCTACCTATATCTTCTCTCTGAGAACATGGTCCAGCCTTATTGTGTCCTTAAGTTTCTATTCATCTATCCCAACCTTGACTGGCCTGCCACGTGGCGTGCCCTATCCTTCTTTTATCTTGACCGTCGTGTCATCGACCTAAATTGGAAGATTGCGCACGGCGTCCTGTACACCGCCCGGCGTCTCTCCTCTTTTGGTTTATCTGTTCCTCTCTCGTGTTTTTGTGGACCCACGGTCGAGTCACTCAAGCATTTGTTCTTCTACTGTCCACTTGCTCAGAGTGTTCTCGCCTGGGTCCAGTCCTTGCTGTTTTCCTTCTCTCCTATGTGTCCTGCCATCTCTTTACGTCACGTCCTTTTTGGTTTCAACTCTAGTGAACTGGTTTCTGTCCCGCGTGTCTTTGTCTATCTGCTCAATGTTTCTAAGTTTTGTATTTGGCGGAGTAGGAACGATTTCCGTTTCCGTAACGTTCGTCCTGGCGCTGTGGCGGTGATTGCTTCTATCAAGGCCCGCCTGAAGTTTTATTTACCAATTTCCTTCAGGCGGTGCAAGTCTGACAGGCGTCGTCGCGTCTTCCATCGTCAGTGGGGCGCCCGTGGCATCATAGCTTCAGTGGTAAACGACTCCCTTGTCTTTTCCATTTAGTCCCGCTCCCCGTAGTTATTTAGTTTCCTTTTTTGCTCGAGTGAGTGTGTCTCGGTGCTGCTCGTGCTGGGTCTCCTTTATTGGTGTACTGCACAGTAGCCTCGTTCTTCTTTTGTTTGAGTGACGTGTGATCTTTTGCTTGAGTGAGCGTGTCTTTGTGCTGCTTGTGCTGGGTCTCCTTCTTTGGTGTACTGCACAGTAGCCTAATTGTTAGTATCTGTTTCGTAACCCATGTGCTGGGTCTCCTTCGTTGGTGCACTGCACTGGGCTAGTATCGTTCGTTCTGTCTACTTTGTAAGTGTGTCTGTCCGCTGCTTGTGCTGGGTATCCTTTGTTGGTGCACTGCACAGTAGCCTTTCGTGAGTATTTGTTTTGTTGTCCATGTGCTGGTCTCCTTTGTTGGTGTACTGCACTGGTCTGTTTGTCCTTGTTCGTTTTAGTTCTGTGTACCCAATTTTTGTTTCTGTGAGGTGGGGTTCGATTCCCCAGCGAGTTTGGCGTCTGGTGACCCTCGTTTCTGGTGGACCCTAACCCTAAGGCATTGCACGCAAGCCATGGGTGGGATTAGTCCTGTTGGTCGGCGGGCATTGCACACGCCCTTCATCGGGGGCCCGGCCGTCCACCTTAAACATAAAAAAAACTGCACTGATGAGGCCCAGAAGGCCGAAACAGTACTGTCTGCAGTTAGTTACATATATATATATATATATATATATATATATATGCGCATACAGAATATATATATATATATATATATATATATAATGGTGGACCCTAACCCTAAGGCATATATATATATATGTATGTATATATATATATATATATATATATATATATATATATATATATATATATATATATATACGACGCCTACGTTTTTATCCCTACAAGCCTGTTTCGGTATCACCAAGGCAATGCCAGAGTGCTTAAACTAGTAAACAGTGAGCATCGCGCAATTGCATGACATGACCCATCCTAGTGGAGTGCTCAATTCAGACATGAAAGGAAAGCTTTATTATGCCAAAGAGCTATATCTAACTGCAGACAGTACTGTTTCGGCCTTCTGAACCTCATCAGTGCATTAGCTTACCTTTAATAGTACGACCAAATACCTTGTAAAAACAAACAAACAAACAAACGAAAATCTAAATGTTGTTATTCTTTTTTTTAGATGCTCTCATTCTCTTACAACCCTTACACTTGGGACGACACAAAGGAGCGAGTTGACTCTGATGTTGTAACCCTGAAGTTGAAAAACAACGACAGCGAGCTTATTAAAGTATCAAATCTCGCAGAAGACATCGTCATCGTTACGCCTCCGAAACTTCAAAAAGACTCTCTAAAGAAGTCATGGTATTTCACGAAGAATAATGATATACGCTTCCACGAGATAAACGTCAAATATGAAAACACCTTGCTGATCCTGGAAATGAAAGCTCAAGACCCAACCCTATATCTGTTTGTCTATATGCGTTATGGTCAGCGGCCAACATCTCAAGACCACGACCTCAATGCCACAATCTCTCAAGACAAAAAGTGTGTTTGGATGCTAAGTGCGCATGGCGAAAGTCAAGGACAAACAGTCTGCTCCTTGAATCCACATGCACCGATACAAGTACTGGCACAGCATTCGGGAAAATACTTTCTTGGTGTAAAAAATGTCAACGCCACAGAGAACTTACCTCACAAAAGACAGAAAAGATCTTGTGTTAGAGAAAGGCGAGGGAAGCGTTCCTGCGTCGAAGTCAAAGATCCACCACCCACCCCACCCAAGGGTGAAAATAAACCTGTGATACCAGTTTATAATTCCACAACAGATCAGAACTATACTCTAAAGATGACCTTAGGCAGTTGTGTTTACTGGTCAGAAAAATTTGAAAAGTGGATATCATCTGGCTGTCGGGTAGGTGTAAAGTTAAGAGCGGCCGTCCGCAAATATCGCGCGGAGGTGTGCAATATGAAAAAATCGAAAGTCTCCAAGCTTTGCCAGAATACAGGTATGGACGAACTGTTTCTAGAAAAAAATACTTTGAGTTCAATTGCATTTTTATTTTTCGCAAACTGGGGCAAAATCCTGATTTTGTGTCTCTCACGTCAGCTTCACGAGGTTTAGACGACCATTATTTGAACGTCGCTTGAAAATAAACAAAACAGTACATGTGACCAAATATTTTCCTAATGAAAAGAACACGTATTATTTACAAACAGTCTGAAGTGTTCTCTGTTTGATTCCGTCGCAGTCTAAAGTTTTGGGGAGTTTTTGGCTTTTTCCAATATTTCCCTCATTTTGGCGGACAAAAATATGCCAAACTTAAGAGGGTAAAATCGCACCTTGGTACATGGCATGGGGTTATATCAAGTTAGTCCAGCAAAAGAACAGGGTGTAGTCTTCAAATAACTCCAATGAAGTTTTTGGGCTACTCAAACTACGAAATTTTAGGACCCCAAACAAAAGTGACTCAAAGATCAAAACGCACCATTCCTTGTCACGCAACTGGAGGTGAAAAATCAACAATACGCACGTAGAAAAACAACAGGCCGCTTTGGGAGCAAACATCGTTACCAGTCTGAATAAAAAGCTAATTATGATCGAAACAAAACAAGTCAAAATGCAACATCGTCCAGTTCGAAGCGGCCAAGGACAGATACAAACTGTAAAATAGATATGTTTGCCATATTTACACGTTGATTTGAGTATTGTTTATAAATTTGTACATACCATGCATCAGCGCCAAATATTGATTGTGTGTATTCGCCGCGTGAAATGCCCTCCGCTGTCTCGAAATGTTCACTAAGGATTGCGTGAGAGGAGGGCTCGAGTCCTGGGCTACAAGTGGAAGAGCATGCGTCTTTACCCCAAATACTAGCACTCTACCTCAATATTCAGTTTTTTTTTTTTTTTTCGTCTAGCAACGTTGAATTATGCTTGAATACTTTTTGGGGGGAATTTTTCCCTTTATTCACCCCCCTCCTCTTTTTCATTCATTAATCTATTGACATTTTATAGGCTTCATAAAATAAGCTCTCAAAGCTTATCTCATCAGTGGTCTGTAACATCTTCATTAGCGCAGAAACATGGATTGTGTATTCGCTTCAAAAGCCGCAACCGTTAACTGCCCTCCTCTGATCTAAATGTTCTGTATGGATTGCGTGACATGCGGCAAGGGCACCGCCTCCTCTTTTCCATTCACTAATCTGATGACATTATTTTTCAGACTTATCAGATAAGCTTTCAAAGCTTATCTAATCAGTGGCAATTTTCTACATCTTTATTGGTGTAGGAACACATTGTTTACTTGTCATGTTATCGTGTTTTTGCTTGTAACGTTGTTCTACTTTTGCAGCTGTAAGCTTCCCACATTGTTAGATAGGAGAAGGTTTAGGCAGATAGGTATTGTCCTGTGTACAAGTGTCTGGGAATCATGAGCAAACATCTAGCGCTTAGCATGCAATAACTGAGACAATCACTTTGACACTTTCTTTATACACAAATAAAATGAACGTCTTTACGAGTGACACACAATCAGACTACTGCTGCGTCGATAATATGTACCACGGTGCGCTTTTGCATAGTTCTGTATATGTAATGGCAATCTGTGGCTACTCTGAAATTGTTGGAGGGCCTTGTGGATGCAGTAGTTCTAACCCGACAAATACTTTATGTGAGGCGATAGAAACCTGCAAAGGAAACATCGAGAGTCACCTGAAGTTCTATGACTGCTTTGATTCAACTTTGAAAACGGAGGCAGATCTCCTTCTCGCTAGGGCAGGTAACATCTCAATATTTCTCACGATTTCTTATTGATTCTGTAGACGTTATGTAGCGTAGAAACAATAAGATAACTCGATAAGGTACCTAATGATGGTTACTGAAGGCCTAGTACATGTAGTTTTGCTTCAGTTTTTTTTCCCGAATTATTTTTCCTGCATTAATTAATAAAAGTATGAGAAAATCAAGTTGTTGACCATAGTGACGACAGCGGATAAAGACTTGCTTTTAGTTATTACAAGCATTTTCATATGCGAGTCCCCCCAAGAGCGTTCAAGCATAATTCAGCGTTCCCAAAGAAATAATACTGAATCATGGGAAGAGTGCCAGTGTTTGTGGTAAAGACACGTGCTCTTGTAATTGTGGTCCAGGACTTGTGGGTCTGCATGTCACGCAATCCTTTCTGAACATTTTTAGAGAGCGGAGGGTGGTCACAGCAGCGAATACGCAATCAATATCTGGCGCTGATGCATAGTAGGTACAAATTTATAAACAATACTCAAATCAAAGTGTAATTTTGGCAAACACATTTATTTTACAGTTTGTATTCGTCCTCGGCCGCTTCGAACTGGACGATGGTGCATTTTGGCTTGTTTTGTTTCGAAAATAACTGCTAAAATGTTAGATCTCAAATAACCTGAGCAGCAGAAACGACAAATGTTGATCAAAGTTAGCTTTTTACTCAGATTGGTAGTGATATTTCGCTCCCAAAGCGGCCTGTTGTCTTTTCCACGTGCGTATTTTTTATATTTCTCCTCTAATTGCGTGACAAAGAATGGCGCGTTTTGACATCTTAGTCACTTTTGTTTGGGGTCCTAAAATTTCGTAGTTTATGTATCCGAAAATTTTTACTGGAGTTGTTTAAAGAAGAAAGCTTGTTCTTTCGCTGGACTAGCTTGATATAACCCCATCCCACTTACCAAGGTGCGATTTTACCCTCCACAAAACCGACCGACTTTTCCGCCGTTCGCGAAAAATTATAATGCAATTGAACTCAAAGTATTTTTCTAGAAATAGTGCATCCAGACCTATATTCTGGCAAATCTAGGGGACTTTCGATTTTTTTATATTGCACACCTCCTGGCTATATTTACAGACGGCCGCTCTTAAATATTTTAGGACAAATATTTTGTTGCTATAATTTGGCATTGCTTTCAACACATTTTAGATACTTCGTTCCATCCTGAGTAATGTTCGCAAAATTACTGCGGTATGGTAGTAATCTTTACTCACTAGGCTTCTCATTGCATTCAAGCCAACTTTGATTCGATAACATATTCCGTTGGTTCCGGTTATCGTAAAAAGACGAATAAATTTGATAACCAGCAAAAGCGAAAGCAACATGGAAAGCTTCCTAAAAAGGAAAGATAGAGATTGATTAGAAGTGGCAGCCACAATGATAATTTTTATTATTTACATCTTCCGTATATTGTAATTCCAGGTTTTAGCAGCATCAGATGGATTTATAAGTTGTAGCTGCAATCATTTGACATCATTTGGAGGAAGTCTTTTAGTTGAACCGAATCCTATTGACTTTGACAAGGTTCTAGTCGAGTTCCAGCAGTTACCAGAGAATGGAAATATTGCAGTAATTGTGGCTGTAGCGGTGATTTTATTGTGTTATATGTCTGCACTAGTTATCGTAAGGAAATTCGACATGGAAGACGCAAAAAATGTAAGTATAAAACCAGACTTTGCTTGTGACCATTGTTTTAGCGGCGTTTTCTCTCCAGTACACTGTATAACTGTTTACTCTCAAGATCTGATTGTTAATTCCCACCCCGAGCTGCTACACATTTTCTTGTAAATAAGTCCTAAAAATTTTCTAATAGATCAAGCTACCAACTTCTTTCATTATTTGCTTTAAAGGTTTCTTGAGATGAATTCTTTTATTGGGAATTAATAGTCGATTAGATTAAACCGTCTTCAGGGTTCATTATGTATTTTTGGAATGGAACAAAAACCCTAATGAAGAATATGAATTAGCTAGCCATGTAAATAACTCATGCTTTATCATGTTTTTTTTTTTTTTTCTAGAGAGAACTACAGATCCACCTTCCATCCTCTCCAAATAGTACATATGAATACGAAATAGTGATTACTACCGGGGCCTGGAAAAACTCGGGCACGACTGCTCATGTTGCTTTGGAGATTTACGGTTCTGAAGGAAAGAGTGGCATTCTTCATCTCAGCCAAGAAGAGCCTGGTGCAGTTAATATGTTATTCTCTCGCGGTAATTCCGATGTTTTTCTACTTTATGTTAACAAATCACTTGGTTCGATTCAAGAACTACAGATTGGTCATGATAATTTTGGAGATAATCCTTCGTGGTTTCTAGAGGAAATTCTGATTCGGGACGCACAATCTCACCAGTCCTGGACATTTATGGCGAGTCAGTGGTTTGCTCTTGAGCGGGGAGACGGGCGCATCGAGCGAACAGTTTACAAGAACTCAAATCAATTGGATTTTGGCAGTGAAGTTGCAAGACGTTGGAGTAGAGGCCTCTCGGAGTGGCATATTTGGATTTCAGTTGCAGCGAAGCTACGAAGAAGCCGCTTTACAAGAGTACAACGGCTTTCTTGCTGTCTGTCAGTGCTTTTGACAGCCATGTTTGCTAACGCGATGTTCTATAATTTAGAAGGAAATTATGAACAGCCTATTCAAGTTGGACCGCTTAAAATGTCGTGGAGACAAGTTGTGACTGGCATTGAAAGCATACTTGTTGCTGCACCCATAAACATTGTCATAGCGTTACTTTTTCGGAAAGGAGCTGAAAAGTCTGCAACCAACAACGGTTACTGTGATAAAGGTACCCTGATCACTGATATCGCTTGGCTTTTGCTGTTCTGTTCTTGTACTGTTTCGGCTGCGTTTTCAATCTTCTACAGCCTAACTTGGGAAAAGAGTGTCAGCGAGCAGTGGCTGTCTTCGATGCTTATCTCATTTGCCCAGGACGTAACAATCAAGGAACCACTAAAGGTGTTCTTCACAGCTTTAACTATCGCGGCCATTTTAAGGATAAAAGGAAAGAGATCAAAAGTACATGCCTCTGAAAGCCCTCAGCAAGTGAAGACTGGCTACTCTAAACAAAAGTTTTGGCCACTGCAATTGTCTGAAGTGGAAAAGATGAGGAGAAGACAAGCTAAGAAAAAGAACCTGACACGTTACTTCACAGAGGTGGTTATATACTTGGTCTTCGTTTTCTTGCTAATGGTAGTGTGCTATGGAAACAAAAATGACCATCGGTACATGATGACGAAATCAATTCGAGATGGACTACCAAACTTGCACAAGGTGAGTAAAGGTTTTTTTTATTTTTTTTTTTTAATTTTGATTAATCCATTACTGAGATTTCCGTGTTTGATTTATCTTACAACTTTTATTCCTATGTGGGGGTCAAAATTGAGTATACAAGGGGTAACATTGACTTTGCCAGCCTCCTCAAGAACTGGAAAAAATGTTTACAAACAATTCAGGGATTAGCTAAGGCATTTTTCGCTCTGGTGATTGACGTTTTGAGCAAGAATATCATGTGACAGACAGGGAACAAGAGACTTTGCAGTGTGCAGCCTCAAACTCAAGCGGAGTAGTATAATCCCATAAAAAGATTGACATTCTATCACCCTTGAACTCCCAAGAACATTTTGTTAATTCTCCCCTCTGGCTGCTACACATTTCTCGTTAATTACTTACAAGACTTTGGTATTAGATCAAAGCATCAACTTCTTCATGATAAGTTTGAGCATTCTCATTACCTGTTTACTGAACAATGTATGGATATCATGGGAAAGTTTTCTATGTTAATCACTTATGGGAGTTGCAGGGTTTAAAGAGGAGATTTAGAAAGCGGCTGCTAACTCACACAAACAGCATTGAAATAAATAAATAAAAATTAATTTCTGAGGGAGTGGGGTGCCGTTGGAAATAGAAATAATTTTGCCAATTAGAAGCAATACTCTAAAAACGGGCCCAAAAAAAACTTACTCGTTTGTGTGGATTGAACTTCTAATAATCTATCCCTACTGCTAAACCTATAAATCAAACGGGATATATTTAATCCGACGATCTTGTGTTGATTCAGGTGAAAAACAACATTATGTACTGGAACTGGTTACAGCAAGTTTTCATCCCAGGAGTGTTTTCTGGCAGATGGTACAACGGTCAAGAGGAGAAACAAACAATGTACATTGGTAATAAACACTCTATTCTTGTCGGCATGGCTCGAATAAGGCAATTCAGAGTGAAATCGAGTAAGTTTTTGTTTGTTTATTTATTTATTTACTTTTTGCATCTCATTGACAAGGCTGTTTACACACACACACTTTTTCCACTTTATAGTCACACAAATATAACCGACTCTGATAGTGAAATAATAGTGTCGAATCCTTCGGCCTTTCACCATTCTTACGGTTAGTGATCAGCAGATAAGTTGCGTTTTTTATTCAAGGTAAAATTTGGGTTCAACGAATGGCATTCCTTTCCCCTGTAGGTAAATTCTAAGAGTTCTACAAACATCTTTAATTTTTCATAACAGAAATGTCCATGTCTATTTAAAAGTGTGAAATGATACAAACCGCTGAGTGCAATGAGTACCGAAACAAACTTCCTGATAATAGTCCTTTCTTTTCCAAAATGTAGCACAATGTAAAGTCCTAAACTATTTGGAAACATTTTTCGAAGAATGTTTCGAGGAATACTCGATAAAGAACGAAGACAAGACCGCGTACAATAAACCAGGCTGGAGGCCTGTTGACAATGCTACGAGGAATGACGAATTACTACGACTTTGCCCGAGGCCATGGCGATATCAACACGTTGACGAAACTGAGACTAAACCTAAGTGGGGACAGTTCTCGTATTATCATGGAGGAGGATTTGTAGCAGACCTCGGATATCAGAATCATACAGGATTCAGCATAGTAACAGATTTACAAAAAAACAGTTGGCTTGACAGAAAAACCAGAGCAGTCATCGCAGAGTTTTCTACGTTTAGTCCATCCGCAAGTACTTTAGGTGTTGCCACATACTTCTACGAGGTTCAAGCATCTGGGCTGAAAACACCTTCGATGCAAATTTATATTCTATCAATTGATCCTACTGACACTTCTTCGTATCAGTTATATTTGATTTGCACGTTTCTGTTCATTGCATCTGTTTTTGCGTATTTTGGGAGAGAAAGCTTCAAGCTTTACAATCATCGTTCTCGATATTTCAAGTCCATGTGGAACTGGATCGAAATATATCAAATTGTTTTCTCTCTGTTTGCCGTGGTGATGTCCATAATAAGAGAGAGTATAGTCATTTCAACCATTGGCAAAGTGCATAACAACATTTACGCAAATCCAAGTTTCCAAGAAGCTATCACTTGCCAAGAAGTGGAAAATGCCGTCCTTGGTATCCTTATTTTCCTCGTCACTACCAAGCTCTTGCGAATCATTCGCTTTAACAGCCATGTTGCTCTATTCTCCAAAACATTGAAGATATCTGCACGATCTTTGTCCTCGTTTATCTTTGTTTTAGTTATTTTCTTTGTGGCATTTTTGCACTTCGGTGTCTTGATGTTTGGCTCTGTATCTGAGCGCTACTCTTCGGTACTAAAAGGAGCTTATTTCCAACTTGAGCTGGCTCTTGGTCGAGTGAAAGCTAGATCAATCATTGAACTTGCAGAAGCTAATACCATATACGCCAAAATATTTGCGTTCTTACTTCTTTTCACTCTAACTATCCTCTGCATGAACTTTTTCATCGGTATAATCAACCAGGCTCTCTTGGATGCTAAGAATAATGTGAACGAAAATGAGCTGTATGAACTTATCCATGAGGAGCGTAGGTCGACATCAAAAGAGAGAAGAGAATTTTTCGATGCAATTAGTAACACACTGAAACAGTCGAGAGCCTCCGTAAAATCAGAAGAAGTGAAAGACAAAGAATCAGGAAATGTTGGCTTTGACTCCAAGAACAGTTCGAATCTGAACTTTGATTTGATAAGTCAGGCTATCGTAGCTTTTAGAGAGACAAGATCGAGAGGAACAAAAAATAAACAGCAATGCAGCACGGGGAGACAACCATTTTTTGACAAGATAAGCAAGATGTTAAAATCTCTGAGAGATGAAAGCAATGACGAATGCGGCAAACATTCAGTAAAAAAGAAAGTACGATTCCAAGAGGATGTCGTAGAGTCCTCTTTCCGTAAATTACGTAGAAGAAAGCACGACCTGTTAAAACGGCTGGAGAGAATTTTGTCAGGGTTCTCAGAAGAAGACGAAGATTTTCATTATTTATTAAAAACAGCAGAGGCTCGTAACTTCAAGGCTGAGAGAATGATAAGAAAATGTGAAGGGAAGTAAAGAACTGCATCAAACATTAAGATGAAAGACAGATACTTGGGCATAAGACATCTTGCAAACGCGCAAGTAATTCCTGCTCAGCGTGTCGCGGGATCGGGGCGAGGAAAAAGGAAAAAACCAATACTGAACATTTTTTTACAGTTTTCTGAGCTGATCTCAGAGGAAGAACTTGTACACGACTTTTCATTTGAGCCAAATGATTGTGTATTAATATGGCTTGTCTTCAAGATATGAACTCCGTCATCGTTTAAAACAGTACAACATTACGGTAGTTATGCATTGTTATGTTATGTTATGTTCCACCTGTTATATTCTGCTGCGAAAAGAAGAAACAGTTGACAAATTTGGGCGAACTCTCATTGATTTTAGATATTATAAAGATGATATTTGAATCTTAGAGCTTCGTGATACTTGCTGTAAATATTGTTGATAACTTTTAAACTCAGTAACTGGTGATTTCATATTATCTTATTCAACATTTTTCTCAGTATCATTTATTGTAGTGTAATGGTGGGAGTTCAATAGGCGTGTTCATTGAGTCGAAGTTATTTATTTATTTATTTATTTATCTTTTTTGTTCGGAGAAACTAGCACCATGCTATCCTGAAATTCGAACGGAAATAAAGTTTTGTATGCAATAGTGGCATCATGTTGCTGGTCTGTAACGTGTTGAACAACTTCCCCCATATGCTTGTCCAAGATTCCATGAGATAGACACTGGGAGGATGTTTAGAATAGAGAAGGACGTGTGGTTCGCCGCATTTTAAGATGTTATTTTAATTGGGAGACGATGCAAAATGATTTGAAGACGTTTAGCCACAAGGACGCAATCATGCAGTTTTGAAAATGAACTGGCGTTTTCAATTCATAATCGTTTTGTCGTAACAGTCTGCTCAAAAGCTTTTAACTGAAATTTTCTAGTCTCACTTTATAATTTGATGGTGACGACTGAGTCCCCGTCGATTCACCCTGAAAACCGAGGAAGCCCCTCTAATATGCCCCTCTCCTCCCAGGCTTTAAATAATGATTGATCCCAGTCAGGACCATTTCACGCGTCCTCATGGAATTATAGTGATAACGAACTCATTCTGTAGGACGCCACCCTGGTGAAACCTTAAGGTCCCTAGTATAGTATTTATGTTTTCCATCGATCCCATGACAGCAGTATGACACCCGTCGTCGATTTTAATAGTCCTATTTCTCAATGAATTCGCCATGTAGAGTAAATAGATTCCGAATATATAATCTTTAAAATTTATAATAAAAATTAAATTGTTTCACCTGATCAGTTATTTATCGTTTAATTGATCCATAAATACAATATTGAGGCAAAATAGCTCGGTTGCACTCACAAATAACAGTTTTCATCGCCATTCGGAGATATTGCATAATCAGTGAAAACGACTAAAACAGCTACAATGTTGCCATTTGTAAAGCATACTTGTGTATTTGTCTGCAGAAAATATCTAATTTTAATCCGATCAAAAAGCGAACATTTCTTAACTCCCGAGTAATTGTGTAATTTAAAGCGGAGCTTGCGACGCGTACGGCGAAGGCCTATTCTTAAAAAAAAAACAAAACAAAATGGTGGTAGCACATCATAGTTCGTCGCTTTACCATATGACCGTATGAAATGGGAAAGATGTAAAGTCTGTCATAAAAGAGTGTGCCACTGAGGAAGTTTTGCTATGTTATGTTAAATTTTTAGTGTGTCATAAGGTTTGGAAGTTTACTATGATTTAGCGTGTTGACCCACTCCTCTACGCCCCCCACCCTCCCCTCCCTTCTTGCTCATCCTGCTTTCCATGCCGACGAAGGTATTGGGATACGATATAAACGTTAACAATTACAACCTGCAGCAAAGGCATTGTAGCCGAGTGATCCGTGTGTCGGACTCGCTCCCGGGTTCGAGTCTCGTCCTTACCAATTCCTGGATTTGTTTCACGGTAGTTCCGAGTTCAAATCCTCGGCCATGCTTGTAAATAGCCAACTGGTTTGCCTTCGGCCAGATGGGATTCTTAATAATTTTATTTTCAATTTGAAATATTTGTTTCAGCTGTTTGGTGGAAAACCTGTAAACTAGCTTTCAGGCAAGTGTTTCTCCACGTTAAATAAAGATTATTATTATTTATTTTTTTTAAACGAATATAATCCTTTGTTTACCATAATCACAAGAAAATTATAACAAAAATTATGATAAAATGCTTGAAAGTTGAAAAAAATGTGTTAAAATATCTAAAAAGAAATGTAAGAAAAACTAGAGGATAGACACTATGATAACGATAATTCACTCTAATCAAAAAAAATATTTACAAAAAAATTAAAATAAAATCTTTAAAAATCGAAAATACATGAAAATGTCGACTAACAAATTATCTAAAAAAAATTGAAACTAACTGACAAATGGCAGCCTCTGAGCTTTGAATATCGAGGTCTACATTAGTAAAATCCAATTTGGGCCTTCTAATTTTTTGGATCCTCTTAGGCAGATTAGGGCGGATCTTAATAATGCAAACGAAGTTTTTGCCCTGATCCAGGAAATTGTCTTTGAATAGTGTTCTCCTTTCTAGTCTACAGTGAGTTCTGCAAGGCGACTGTCATATCTCAAACATTCTTGGCCCATTCCACCAGTCGAAGTAAACACAAAAGGCGTAAATGAACCATGTTCGATGTCTAGAACACGTCTTGAGTAAGAACGTTTCTTCTCATTCTCATGCATGCCGTAAATCTGCTGCGGTTTCAGATTTCTGTACGATTCAGCGTTTGGGTGACAAATTCGAATATCGAAAAATGCAGATCGATTGTGTTCCCAGAACCACGAGCATGAGTGTCTAGCCTAGCATCTTGCGCCATGTTGGCTGTTCTCCTGTCGTGTCTTGGAGTTGGGGTTCGATTTCCACATCTTTGTAGACAATTCCTAAAAGCTCAGCTTCTAAGTATCTAAGTACCTTGTGGCGCTGTATAATAAAGCCACCCTTTTTCCAGACCATTGCATGGTCCACTGTTAACACGTCCGCACAAGCACATTTGAAAGGAATATCTTCGAATTGCCAATCGAATCGCAATTTAATAGCTTCTCGGAATTCTCTTTTGTTGAGATTATGTCCTTGCTCTTGTCAGGGAAGGACGGTTAACCATACCGATGAACCCTTTTCGGTAGCCAGATCTAGTGCTCGCTGGTCTTAAGTGGTGCCCTGTCATAAACACTATTCACCCTTTCTTTGAAGTCTTTGTCCCTCTTATGCTGGGAAGTCTGTTTTGATGACTTTACTGCCGAGTCCTCCGGTAAGTTATGTTGTTGGGCTTTAATTTTTTCGACGAGCGGTGCGAATGTTCCAACTGCAGTTGTTCCGATTTATTATTTATTTATTTGATGGATGCATGGTGTATTTTTGGTCCGTTTATAAAGGGAAGAAAATAATTGTGACTTATATCAGTAAGAAGTGATCGATTATTGTTTTGTCCATTACACACTATCTCCTTTAAAAGTGAGATTGGGTTGTCATCAAGTCAAGAACTATACTTGACTTGTCATCAAGTCAAGAACCATACTTGAACATAAACATACTGGCCTCTACGAGAAGAAACCTCTGCATATCATAAGCTTGATGAATTCGAACTGGGCGATGCGTGAGCCTCAATCCGGTAGTTTGTTTACGGCACTGGCAATACATTGTGCGCTGAGTAAGTACAAACTCTACTTTATCTAGGGGTTGTGTTCTATAGAAATGTGAGGGAAGTAATGAACGATTAGATAAAGATATCTCTGTATTGGAACATCCCGTAGCCCCAATAAAATATATAATTAAAAACAAAGGAAGAGGATGTCAAGAAACTTATTTTCTTGCTACGGAAAAATTGTTTTCCAGCTTGGGTCATAGACAAGATCATTTACAGGTATCTAGCGAAGAAAATAATCCGGCCTCTCCCACTGGGCATAACGCCTCTTCTAACTCCGGTAAACCTTCTGCGCACTATTATAAACTTCCCTATGTTGGTCGGTTTTCGAACATCGCTCAGACTAAGTTAAGACAACTACTCAAACGTTATTGTAGAGCTGATTTAGATGTTAAGTTAGTCTTCAGTACGTTCAAACTCAGAAACATGTTCAGTGTGAAAGATTCAGTACCGCTAGGTCTACGTTCGCGTGTCATATATAAATTTTCATGTGCTGGCTGTAATGTCAGTTATATTGGTGAGACCACTAGCCACATTTGTACACGAGTTCGTGAGCACCTCTTGTCGGACAAAACCTCGCATATTTACAAGCACCTGCAATCATCAAGGGCCTGTCTTGACTCTTGTGATACTGAATGTTTCACGATCTTAGATTCTGCCGCTTCAAAATACCAAATTAAGATCAAAGAGGCATTGCATATTAAGTGGGAAAAACCCATCCTTAATCAGCAATTGAAACACCTAGAATTGTCTCTTTCCTTTTAATTATGTTGTTCCTTGGTCTTTTAATATATTTTTATTATTATTATATTTATTTATTTATTTTTTGATCTAGTCAAGCGCGCGCTATTAACATTTTTCGCGTTTTTACATTCAAATGTAACGTAAGCCCTGACACGTAGTTTGTAACGTACCTTAATTTAAATTCAAATGTACAACGGTTAAATGCTCATTTGCAACGGAAGATGACATGGGAATGTCGACACATGTCTTGTAAATTTAAATTCAAAGTTGTTGTTTCTTTTTTGAAAGGAAGAGGTGTTATTAAGCTTGTTTCAGAATCTAATAACTTTTAGTTTTGTTAAGACGCAAGATGATTTGGAAACATTTGACCACAATGAAAAAATTACGCGGTTATGAAATTGAAATGCACGATACAATTCGTGGTTGTTGTGGTCATAAATGACGTTTGGTGCACCACCTTTCAGAAATAAAATGTAGGGTCCCAGAACACAATAGCCTAGTTACCTACTTTCTGAGGTTGCTGTGACAAGTTGTCAGCCGACACGTACACATTGTAAGATCTTCGCACAAAAACGAATTAAGTTCCTCGTTTAAAACTTATTCATACGTCTTACTTGTGGAATGAACAATCTTGCACGAAAAGGGAAGGGTGTTCATCCGAGCTCATTTCATAGACACGCTTTATGGAAAGCAAGGATTGTGATATACAGAAGGCAAGTTTAGACAAGGTATTTTCACAATTAATGCCGTGAGGGTTAGTCAACTTGTGACGGTTATCTTTTATTTCCCTTTAAATTAAGTTCCTGCTTCCTCGAATTTTCATCAACTTGAGATTTTAAATGTTTTTCTGTAAACGGACGCCAAACCTCCACCCACATAAAAAAAAAGAGAAAAAAAAAACTTATTGCAGTATTATTGTTTTCCATCGATCCCATGACAGAAATAAGGCATCAGTTATCGATTTCAAGAGCTTTGTTTTTTCAAGGAATTCGCTACGTTTAGTTTCAAAATTATAAATTATGCTAAAGTAAAGGTCAATTCAGTTCAGCAATTCTTCGTCGTTTAATTCATCAATGAGATTTTGGGTTGAAACCGGCTAACTTGCAATTAAACATTTCCCTTACTAATGTACAATTTTCATTTCCATTCGAGTCACTTTTTTTTTTGTAGATGTTAGATTGATAAAAACAACCAATAATCCCAACTGGCACAAAATATACCCGTTAATCATGCCCCTACTATGCCATTTAAACCACATAAGATCAAGGGAACGCGCAAATTTTGACATAGTCTGAGGCTTGATTTTTTTTTTATGTTTTCTAAGAAACAGGTTTCTAAGAACATCGTGCTTTTTTTCTGCTGATCGTAAGTACCACTTTAAAATGACTGAATGATCCCCAAATTTCAGCAGAAATTATATGGCAAGCCGGACAGAACAAAGGTATAGTGAAAAGAAGTTTACATGACGAGTTACAAATATCATAGTACGAGTTTCAAATTTCACTGAACGAGTTACTGTTTTACTGGATGAGATACAGTTTTTGTACTTCCAGCAAAAATAATGCTGTACCAGAAAAACTTTTTTTATGCACGAGAAAAAAATTATAATGCGAGAAAAATTCTTATGGACGAGAAAAACTTTACTGGACGAGAATATCGATTGATTATCGATTAGTTTCGAAACATGGTCAGCGGTATTGATATTTTGTCATGCACATTAACAATCATTGTCAACATGGCGGATCAGAATGTTGCTGATGTACAGTCGTTATTAAAGACTGTCCAAGATCTATCTGAGAGACTTATTCCTCGTAATCAAGCCATTAATAATGAAGTATCAAGGATCTTCAATAGAGGCTGTGCAAGAAACGTAAACACAACGAGTACACCATCAACAAGTTCAACAGTTCAGACTAGCAACAACGCCGTTCTGTTTTCACGACTCCGGCACCTTCAAAACAGTCGAAGAATTGGTCAAAGTTTGACATTTAGGCGCCCGAATCGTCCAGCAAACACCCTGTTTCTCTGTGATGTGACTTTTCTTAGTGACCCCGATGATTCTATCGTCCCAAGACAAAGCACTAAACTGTTCTTAACGGAACGCGGCCACGTGATCACAGGTATCCGTTTTCACAAGGGGATGTCAGAAATAGAAGTCGAGACTACTATCCATGAGGCTTTTGGAGATCTAATTCCTCCTCTGGTAGATATTGAGATCCTGCACTCAGTTCACCATTTGCTGGTAAAACCTGTCCTAGGTCGCTGTAATCAAGGTCTTGATGGCACAATTATCCAAAGATTATTTAAATCCAAGAACACGCCCATTCATGTCAGACCAAGTGAAGTCCTTATTGCCGAAATTAATTGCGCAGGTATGGTATTTATGCATTCACTGTCACGTTTAAATCCGTCATCTTGTGTTTTGAAAATAATACCGCTGACTTGTGTTTTAAAAATAATACCGCTGACCATGTTTCGAAACTAATCGATAATCAATCGATATTCTCGTCCAGTAAAGTTTTTCTCGTCCATCAGATTTTTTCTCGCATTATAATTTTTTTCTCGTGCCTAAAAAAGTTTTTCTGGTACAGCAATCTTTTTTTCTGGAAGTACAAAATCTGTATCTCATCCAGTAAAACTGCAACTCGTCCAGTGAAATTTTAAACTCGTACTATGATATTTGTAACTCTTCAGCTATACTTCTTTTAACTCACTATACTTTTGTCCTGTCCAGCTTGCTTTAGAAATTAAGTTTATTTCAATGAAATAAAGCTAAAAGGCACCAGTATTTGCTTTGCTCGAAGCATGTGACGTCGTTGCTCGAAAGAAATCAGCGCCCATACCGGTTACTTCGAGGCACAGTTGCGAACTGGGTCAAAGCCAGATAATGTTTGGCATCTTACAGAAATTTCTTCAAGTAAGGAATATCTGTGAGAATCGTTGCACGTGGTGATCTTTGCTATCTGTGTGCGTTTAAAGCTAGCCTGTAAATGAAGAATGAAAAAAAGGGAAAATCCTTGTACTTGACACGCTCTTCCCCTCCCCCTGCTCCCTCAAACCTATTCCAATTCCCATGACGTAGAGTAACCGGAAGACTCCTATTTCCTCCGGTATGTGGATGTATTACCAGATCGATCCCGCTGGTGAAGATACTGTGTTAGCAATTACAACGCTCTGCTTTATTACTTATACGATTGATGCTGCAAATTGTTTCCATTCGTGCAGAGAAGATACTAGGTAAAGTTTCCGGTGGGAAAAATTATAACGTACCAAAGACAAGTACCGATAAACGTGATTCCTGAACTAGTGTCATTAAAATTTTTTTTTAATCTACCTATTATCATACACGGCATGACGAAGTATTAACTCACATAGCGATTTTAAAATCGTGATTGGTTTTATGAAGTGTACATTACTCCTCAGCTGGTAGAAATAGCCTCTAGCCTTATCGCCATGTGAATCAAGTGAAAAAAAAATTGTCGTAACCTATGCCATTAACAAGCGATCCAGTATTGTTATGTCCATTCTACATTACCTCGTTCGTTAAAAAATCTGTCGGATGTGCGTTGTTATCGAGTCTAGAACCGATATAAGCATACCGACATCTACCAGTAGCATATGGTAAGCTTGATCAATTGCGTGAAGAGCGGGCTTCAATCCGGTAAAATTTTTACAGCCCCGGTACACTATGTAAGTACAATCTTTACAACATCTGTTGGTTTATGTCATAGAAATTTAAAGAAAGTAGCGGATGGCTAGATATAGATATTTTGGCATTTGAACGTTCTGTAACCACCAGTATTAACCCTTTCGCTGGCAGGTTCCTGAGGACTCAATATTTTTCTATGATGTAAGCCGACAAATCAGGCCACAGCTCATCAGAAATCAGCAGAAAATTTACCATCGTTTTAAGACTATTTGGTTACAGATGGGTCCTTGTGCACATATTTTGGGACAAGAAAAGCCAAGCATAACAAAATGTTTGAAGAGTATGTTGTTTTTCCTGCTCTACTAAGACAAGGCATCAACGTACTTGTGGGCATAAATTTTGTATTATGCAAAAGTGTATTATTTCACGAACCAAACACTTTTTATTCCATTCAATTATCTTGATTATAACCAAATTTACGCCTTTTACTGTTCATCAAGGTGCGGCTTAGCAATTTTCAAAAATTAGAGGATATGTGATATTGCAGAGCTATACTTGAGTAACATCTAGCTAGCTTCACTTGAAATCACCAAAATAGTAACCAAGAAGGACACAAAGAACCATAAACAGACAATAAGGTAAGAATGGTTTTGTTCTTATAAAAAAAGTTACAATCCATAGCAACCTTTAAGAGTGTAGGCACAGGAAAAAATGCAGTTCGAAATACTTGACGTACATTCAAAGATACAGTTCAAAAGTTTAAATAGTCACGGTCCTTTTCCCTCAAAAGAAAACTTCGTTAGGATCATCCTCTAACACAATTCGCCGTGCTTCCTTGACTGGAATCCATGTAGACGCCATTTTTAAAAGGATAGTATTGCAAAAAACCGGTCAAATTGAGCTGTAAACAGCGAGAAAAACAGCGACAAATGAAGGAAAGTGACTTGACAAACCATGAAAATCTCTAACAACTCAAAACAATACTATCTGGGGGTCCCCTGAGGTTTTTAGTATGGATAGGGTCGGAGTATACGAGTTCGTATGTTTGCCAGCGAAAGGGTCAAACATAAAAAACAAAAAGCAATATAATTGGTGGCTTTTATAAAACTCTCTCTCTTAAAAAGAGAATAGATCAAACTTTGTTAATGTCTGTTCTTGAATTTTCAACTACACTTGAAAATAGTAATGATAACAAAAATAAATAGAATTCATCTTTTTATTATCGATTTCACGACAGAAACATGGCATCAGTCGTTGAGTTCAGTAGTTTTATACTTCAATTAATTGTCTTTAACAATTTCAAAATTATAACAGATCAATTTAAGATTTTCCCGTCATATAATTCATCGATAAAACCAGGGGTGAAACTGGCGCAGTTGCATCCACAAATTTGGCGTCTTTATTCACAGTTTTCATTCACCAGCGTGTCGCTAATCGAGGCGAATAAGATAAAAAGAGAATAGAAAAAGAGTAAAACAAGGAAACAAATATTTCGATTGTATAGAAATATGGCCCATAATAAACGGCAAAAAGTTTAAAGTCCCTCATTAAACAGCGTAGCACCGAGGAAGTTAGGCGTTGTTATTTTATATGTTCTACGTACAGTACCCTGCTGCGAACAGATAGAACGACTAAGAAGACTCTCTGCGAGCTTTCAATGACTTTAAATATTTTATCAATATGACATACATTTGTAGTTTAGATTTTCCGAATGCTTGTTGGAAACATTGTCGATCATTTTTTTGTGAAATAGCTAAATAACGTAATCTTGTCGAAAAGCCTTACAATATTGGCTTAACTTACGGTAGAGGTAAGGAAATAAATGAAATTTAAAAGTTAAACCAACCCAATTTTCTTGAATTATGATAATTATTACCCAGCTACACTCCCTAGAGAACAAATAACGCCTAAGACAAGTACAAATGTCAGGCGATATTTGTACTCCAGAGAACGGGTTAGACAGGTTTTCTCTAATCGCGCATGCGACGAATTGGATTAAAGTTCCAAAAAAAAAAAAAGGGCGGACAATTTAAATTATCTTTCTGACGAAGAAGAGTCGGAATGGCTGGTGAATATTGATTCAGGTTTATTACATAAATCAAACGAAGAAAAGTAGTTGGACATTTAGACGACATTGAAATTTCATCATTTATTGAAGAAAATAGAAACAGCAACACGACAATGCGCTAATTTCCTCCCGCTTCGCATACTTCTGTCACACAATCCCCGTAAATAAATATCCGGCGTGAAATTCGCTCGCACTGGAATAACAATTTGGCGTGGGGGGTAATAAATAACTTATTAGACGTTTTGGTGTATCGTATCGCTCAGTAATTTTACGCGTTCTTTTTATTTTGACTCGCTCTACGGGCTCGTCAAAGTATAGCAGAACTCGTAAAATACTCAGCGATACTACACAATAAAACATCTAACATGTATTAAATATAACCCAGTGGACCGAATTGCAAATGATATTTCCGTTTGTCACAGTAACAAGGGAAAGCTAGCTAACTGATTATGCAAAAAAGCGGTGAAATGTGGGCTTCGCTGGGGAGCCCCATATCTCACAAGGAATTAGATTAACTCATGAATTAAGCCTTGGTCAAACGGCGCATGATAGTCGATGATACTTGATTTTCTTCAAACTATCATCAACTATCACCAACTATCATTCGCATGGTCAAACAACCAAAAACGTTCGTGATAGTTAATGATAGTTCACCGGCAGTCGCCGAGCAAAGTCACGCGAGCAGCTAGTTCCAGGCTCTTTCCGCGTAAAATGTGAACACTAACATGGCTTCGCGTGAGGCATACAAACTTGTTGAAGTATGAATTATCACGACGAAAGAGGGCGGAAGCTTGCTTACTAGTAATCGATTTGCTGGAGGAATGTACGGAGGATGAATCTGGTGGGCGTCGGTAGAAGAGGGGGCGGACAAGGGAATGGATTAAAAGGAGAAACGAAAAGGGGATGTTGAAATTGGTGGAAGAATTGCGAGTGGAGGACACTGCCGCTTACAAGGAAATGTTGCGAATGAACTTTGAAACATTTCAGGAAATCTTGAGCTTTTGGCGGCCATTTTA
This sequence comes from Stylophora pistillata, assembly GCF_964205215.1. Lineage (NCBI taxonomy): Eukaryota > Metazoa > Cnidaria > Anthozoa > Scleractinia > Pocilloporidae > Stylophora > Stylophora pistillata. The sequence goes on from NC_142520.1 coordinate 7,575,312, forward strand.
AACGAGCCCGCCGATTTTCGGGGAAAACAGCTGACTAAAAGCTATAGTGAACTATCATACGCGTGGTCAAACGAGAAAAACTATCATCGACTATCATGAAGAATTTGAACAAGCTCAAAATGAATGATAGTTGGTGATAGTCGATGATAGCACAGGGGGCCCATACAATCTGTTTGTGTAGCCGACCGTCGTTTTATAGTGAATGTACCTGATTTACCGTTTGCCTCACCTAGAGTGATATATTGCTGACTATGTACATAAATCATTGATAAATAAACGTTGAATTACTTTACCTGTGGTGCATAGTCGTCCTTTTGCCTCAAAAATGTTTTTTTTTTAGCGATTTTGATTAAGTCTGATTCCGTCGTTGATGTCATGCATTAAAGAAAGACAAGGGTGGAAGCCTTGTTTTGAATGGGTTCAAGCGCCCGAGCGATTTTGACCCCGAAAATTGCATCGCTCCGCTTTCAAACTCGCAGCATTAAGGTAAAAAGATGCACGATTCTCCTCGTACTTTCCAATCGAAAATCCATCCAAACGGACCGGAGTTAGCCCTCGAAGAAAATCAAAATCCCACAGTATTTTAGCGTCTGGAATGCGTAGCAAGATTCTCAGGTGCTAGCCAGAAACCGTCACTTTTCTGATTGGACGACGTTAAACGATGACCAATTCAAAGTATCTAACGAGGGTGGGGAACCATTGGCGTTTAGTGATACTTCAACTGTTTACCCACCAGACTCGGGTCGTGTGTCTTAACGCTCACGGGAAGCAACTTACATTTTCGCCCATTGTTCGCATCTCCTTCATCAATTGTGTCAAAAGTAAACAGGTCACCCGGCAACATAAACAGCACCTGTGAATTAAAAAATTTTACTGGTAAGCGCCGGAAGAAAATATGAGTCGCTGTTTCTTTCATTTCATCTGAAAGAGGCCGAGCCAGGCTTTTGATGAAAGCATAGGAAATATCGCTGCACTTTCCCGTGCGCACTTCTCGCAGACAGGCAACGAACAGCTAGGCCTTGTCACGGTTTTCGGTGCTATCTTTACGGGTAGGCAAAGCGGTCAGAAATTACAGTGTTCGTATGGGAATCCCATGGCAAATAACTTTTCCCAAAATCGAATTTTACGCAGTTTATGAGTTGCAACGCTAAAACACTGAGCAGACGATTGTATTCACCAAGTTTGAATAATGTAGGTTGGATATAAGACGTTCAATTAATTTTTCTAATTTTCCATACATTTGTCAGTAAATTTTTTCCGCGCCGCCCCTTCTACCCTGCGAAAATTTCGGTCTGTGCATTCAAAGTCTTTTAATCGATCAGCCAAGATTGGAATATTTGAATACTAAACAATCTGTTTCCCTGTTCATTGGCGGACGCTAACAATGGGCAAAATATAAGTAGCTTCCGGTGAGCGTTAAGACACACGACCCGAGTCTGGTGGGTAAACAGTTGAAGGGTCACAAACGCCAACAGTTCCCCACCCTCGTTAGATATTTTGAATTGGTTATCGTTTAACGTCGTCCAATCAGAAACGGGCAATCAACGTGACGGTTTCTGGCTGGCACATGAGAATCTTGCTACGCATTCCAGACACTAAAATACTGTGGGATTTTGATTTTCTTCGAGGGCTAACTCCGGTCCGTTTGGATGGATTTTCGATTAGAAAGTACGAGGAAAATCATGCATCTTTTTACCTTAATGCTGCGAACTTTGAAAGCGGAGCCATGCGATTTTCGGGGTCATAATCGCTCGGGCGCTTGAACCCATTCAAAACAAGGCTTCCACCCTTGTCTTTCTTTAATGCATGAGAATGACGAAATCAGACTTATTCAAAATCGCTCAAAAGAAAATATTTTTGAGGAAAAGGATGACTATACACCACATGTAAAGTAATTCAACGTTTATTCATCAATGATTTCTGTACATAGTCAGCAATATATCACTCTAGGTGAGGCAAACGGTAAATCTGGTACTTCACTATTAATAAAACAACGGTCGGCTACACAAACAGATTGTATGGGCCCCCTGTGATGATAGTTGGTGGTCAAACGGAAGCGCGCACTTCAACTATCATCGACTATCATCAACTATCATCGACTATCATGCGCCGTTTGACCAGGGCTTAAGATTAACTCATAATAGCAATTTCTGGCCTTGAAGGTATGTCAACAACGATCTGAGCATGATGAATTTTACCGCGTGGGCTTTGTACGCGTAAGAAATTGGTACGTTTTTCGCTTATAACAGCAAATCAAAAATTGTTTTGAATAAAATCTGTCGTCCCGAAATATTTCTTGGCCATTTTAGTCTTGCTTCCTATTGATAGATTCCATGGAAATTCAGATCTCTTTACTCACGGACAAATTCGTATTTTCCAATTTTTAAGTATATGATCTACATGCCCATTTGCACACATGCGAAAATTAATTGCGATTTTTATCTTTGATCTTGATTTTTGAGTTAAAACGTATATGCACCTATCGCTTTTTTCGTCGGAAATAAGCTATTTAATTATTCTTCTTTCCCTAGAGCTTGTTTTTTGGAAAAAGGGAATTTTTAAAAATTTACTGCGCATTGTGTTTGCTTTCTTGGTTTCTCAAAAATTTTGACTTTTAACAGGCACGTGTTACACGTAAGCGTCAATGGGTTTAATCTATACTGAATGAATTTTTGGCTAAAAATATTTAATATATGTAGAGAAATTTTATTGCAAATGTTTCATTTAATGGGAGCTCCGCTTTTAGGCTTGGCTAAATCTATATATTAGCATTTAGTACTTGTGCCAATTTTGGGCCGAATCAGCTTTTTGTGTTTTATCATTCTTATCCTGCCTCGCGCGTTTTTTCCGTAAACATTGATTCCGACACTTCTTGTTACACTTAAGGCGGGGGTAAACCTGAAATCTGCTCCAAAACTCAGTTTTTGTTTTCCTTAGAATTTGTAGCTTTGGGTATTTAATTTTACTATGGAAAAATAATTTTCCATCTATTTTCATTATTTTTACCTTTTTAAGCGATTTTAAAATTCCCGCTCTGGCTAATGGCTTGATTACCCTGGTAACGAAAATAGTATTTTTCAAAATTTATCAGTTGTTTGTGACTTGGTGTTCTGGCAACCAAGCCAAGCGGGCAGGAGCTAACAAGACACACTTTATTTAGTCTTATTTGAACAGTTTTTCTGGGACAAAACGATTAAGGAATAGATAGAGGCAGTTGTAGTCCGGGTTTCAGTCGAATGTGATGTTCAACGTGCATAGAGCAGTAAATCAAAGGAAAAGTTATCGAAAATGGCTGGAGAGAGAAGGAGATCATTTTTCTGGAAGACGAAAACAGGAAGATTAGTTTGAAGAACGAAATCGCCCACTCAACTCCGAGCACTTCCCTGGATGAAAATCAGCTTTCCAATAATTGGAAAAATTTTGCAACTCGAACTCTAAAGAAACTGTTGGTTCCTCCAGAGAGAAAATGAAATATGCCGATGAGCTTTTTTCAGATAGTTCTGATACCAAGGAAAGCGAGGGATATAGATTAACAGACGTGAAAAATTTATCCACGGCGGTCTCAAACGCGCACGTGTGTGAGATGGGTGAGAGATTTTTTGAAGTTTATGTCGTTCTGTGTCCTCGATTATGACTCATTTCCCATACCATATCGGCCCTTGGTTCCAGTTTTCCCTGCTCAGTTTCACTGATTTATCTATTAAATCTTGGATCAGGTGCAAGAAAGATTTTTTAGGTTTTGTGCATATACACTGTAAGCAAAAAAATTATGGGGTGAAAAATCACAGAATGTATATTTCTGACTTGAGGTCTTTACTCTGTTTGTGATAAAATTTCCTGATTTATCTTAAAATTTTTACTTGATTTGTCTTTCTAGGCAACTTAACTCTTAAGGATGATAAAAGTGCTAGAGAGGGGTGATGTCACAGTTTTCCCTTCAGTGCAATTCCTCTGAGGAATCCAGTCCACTTCCAACATCTAGTAGTGCGACCTCCAGTGAGGGGAATAATATGATATTAACGACTGAGTTGTCTTCCATGCTGTAGCATGGAAGATAGTAGTGGGCTAAAAATTATGGAGAGGCTATATCTATCCTTGGTGGTGTATACAACAGAGAGGCAGCACATGCAAAAGACAGTAAACGAATGATGAAGTCTGATTTACAGGCTACGTAGAAGGAAAAGAGAGAGCATCAAGGGGAGGAACTTCTGAGGACTCGTCAGTAGGAAGCCCTTCAAGAAGCAGAAGGAGTAATATATGAACCAGGAGTCATTTAAATTACTTTTAGACACTCCTGCAGACAAAATATGGACACTTGAGCCTCTAGAATGGTTGCATAATTTAAAAAACTAAGTGTGATTGCTATTTGTAAGTTTAAAGGCTATTTTGTCATTACGCAATAATTTTGTCTTCAAGAAAAGATATCTTGAGAACAATTTATACGAATGATCTAAAATTTTCAGCATCTGTTCCTCTTGATAAGTTTTGTGTTATGAGCAGAGCAATTTCCCACATGATTTATGTACTCAAAGTTATGAAGTGAAACACTACTTCGATTTCCTAAGTCAAATTTAATCGATCACCATTTCAATTTATTTCAACATATCAAAAATCTATCTACTTATAACAATAAGCAACATGTATTCTTTGAATTGACACTAAAAACATTTTTTTTCATTCATTCCAGAAGGAGTGATCTTTTCTTAAGTAACCCTTGGTAGAACCCAGCAGGTGGCACAATAAAACAAGTGATATCCTATTAAAATTGACATGTGAAGTTCAAAATATTTTTTTTCATGATCTTCAAGTCGTAAGCTTTCCAGGGACATATAGTTTGCCTAAGTTTTCAATTAAATCCTAGCCATGAAAAATGGTACAAAAATGGGCATTTTATCAGGTTTACCCCCGCCTTAAATGAAAAACGTTCAAGGTCGTCATCCGAGCAGAATTAATTTATATTAAGCAACTGTTGTCAAAAAGATAAGTGTTTTTTTAACCTCTTCATATTTGCTTTATATTTTATGTCAAATTTCAGTGATGTTTTTAGTTAATGAAACAATGTTTTGCAGCTGTCGCAAACAACTTTTTCTCCCATTGGTTAATTTTATATATAAAAAAAAAGTTAGATAAGTCTTTAGTGACTCAGGTCGAGAAGAAGCGATCGATTGTAATAACGTCCATTCTATACTTCTGCCATAAGAAGAGTCAGAAAAACGTTGAAAATCATCGGTATATGCACTGCTACCAATAACAAACCAATAGAGAGGTTATCGAGACCAAAAAAGGCGAATCATTCGTCTCTCTAGCCTGACGAATAGGAGGATGAGTGGAATTTAATCTGGTAAAATGTTCACAGCCCCGTCTATAAGTTGCACCCTGAGTAAGTACTTGTTTTAAGGTTATGCTTAAAAAAAAAAAAAATAGATAGAGAGTGAATATATCGATAAACATAGACCGGTCTTTGAACATACGGCGATGTTCAACCTCATCAAACAGGGAAAAAGTCATGCCGGTAGATTTTATTCAGCTCTCTGCTTACAAACAAGTTGAACTCAGCGAACGTCTTTCCATGACAAAAAATAATTGACTCAATAGTTTAGATACGATGCAACATAATAATTCATGAGGATAACGTTTTGATGCGTTTCTAAAGACGAAGAGGGCATTCTAGCCCGTAATTGTTGTTTTACGAAGGTCTGATGAGTGACTTTTAGCTGTGATCTGAAGGATCACAGGAACACAATAGCTAAGTCTAATCCGACAAGATGTCAAAAGGAAGACATATAAACGAGGCTGGGTATGAAATTGCTAATTATGCTTTTTTGTTTTTCCGTTTGGGAATCCAACCACCATTTCCTGCCAGTTCGCTCACAAAACAATGCTTTGGAGCAGTGAATAGGTCTTATTCCATAACCTTTTCTTAAATTTTGAAACCGATGTTCAATCCTTTGGTAGAAATAACCATCAAAACGATGAATGTCAAAACGTCAGCATGTATTTTCTTTGCTAGCAATGCTTTGTAACTTTAAATTAATGTAGAACGATAAGGGACACTATTCTGGTTGTTGTAAAGCCTTTGCTCATATTCGGGGAACAGAGAGAGAGAGAAGGAGGGTGGGTCGAGAGAACGAAATGTGTAAGCGAGTGTAAAGGTAAACCATATTTCACAGTATCCTACTCTTTCGAATATTACTTGCATACAGATTGCTGGTCAACGCAAGCCATCATCACTGAACTTAAATGAAGGTTGACAGCTGATGCACATAGCAGTTTTTAAAATTCGCGGCAGCTGTGAATAATTTTACAAGCGAATGAGTCTCAACAATAGGCATTGTTAAGTTTGACAGGTGTATTGTTATTCATGGCTTAGTTAAAGACAATGGCTCGCTCGCCTAAAAAGCGCCAGTTTTTTAACGCAATTTCGACTACAACTTTTCAAACTGAAATGGATAAGGGCTCCCATCGGCCAATTTTAAAACTTAAAACGGATTCTGTGAGAGTAAAGATTAATCTTTCATTGTTAAAGGGTAGTAAGTGTTTTTAGAAAATCGCTCCGAAAAATGACTTGCATACTAAAAATTCCCGAATTTGGCGTATTTTCAAGTTCAAAAGGATAATACTTCTGCCTCTTAAAAATCATTAACTTTAGGTGCAAATTGTAGATACATCTTTAATCTTCAAATAGCAGTGCTTTGATTTAGAAGCAAACACTTGCAACTCTCAGTAAAGTGAGTTTAACAAAGCCTAGTTGGCCAATTTTGGTCCATTCTGCTCTAATTTAGGGCTCCTTGAAGCAAGGTTTAAGGTTTGTTTGCTTTTCTCTCCAGCAGTTATCTTGAATTTGATGACGCAGTTGCAAGGAACAGGTGAGGCAAAGTAATTCTAGTTTTAATATTTGAACTTAAAATTAAATTTGAACTTAAAATTTGAACTTCAAGATAAAACGAAACTAAATACTGGTTGACTAACACAATTTAGCAGTCATCACATGCCGTCGAGGACAGTTGAATAAAGATTCTTAATTTTCTCTGCAAAGTAATAGCGCGTCGGAGAGATAAATTAACTATTGGGCGCACATTCCTGGTCGCAAATTTCAAAAAAATTCACTCGCATTTGACAGTCCCGGCCATGGGCAAGTTTGTCTATACCTTGACGCCACGGTTCAATTCTGTAAAAACTAATTAAGGCTAGCCACATATCTTAGTCCTAGATTTTTGTCTCCGACATTAATTGTCCTTCGGACCACTTTATTGTTCACTTGATAAGCCAACACAGAGTTTCACCCGTCAATAGCGGTTAAAATGGCGTCAGTTGAAATGTGTGGCAGAAATTAAAGTCCAACTGTGGTGACTTCTACGGGACGGTTGAAGACCCACATGCTACTATTATTATGTAAATCTGAAGTTTGTACGGTTTTCTTTTGGAAGAATGAAAAAGCATTACGGCATGTGCTTTGCATCTATCAAAACAGAAGGCGAGAGCACTTTGGTTTAGTTCGAGTGCACGGCCTTGTTGTTGTGATTTGTCGCAATTGCTGCAGGCCGTCCTGGTGACCTGTCTTCGGCTAGCTATCGGTTTTCTCAGTTTTATTTCCTAAAGTTCCTGTTTTTTTTGTTTTTTTTTTCCTTTCAACTCCTGGTTGATCATTTTTCTCTAAGGACTTTGTGACAAAGGACTGTCGAGTAAGACAGTTTGACAAAACTTAATCAAAAAGAAGCTTTTAGTTTGATTCAAAATAATATTTATAAGGACTCTAAATAAATTCATCCCAAATGGGTCCGCTCGGAAAGTAATCGAATGCTTATCGAGTCCGGGAAGACTTACATCAACAAAAAAATATCTCGACCCCAAAAGATCTTTCTTTGCAGACATCTCATCGCGAGCAAGACTGCCCTTGTGAAAACAAAAAAACAAAAACAAAAAACTAGCAGCTCAAAAGCCCCTCAAATCAAGCAAGCAAACAGCCAGCGGCTGGTCGAAGTGTGTTCCCTAAAATTATTGCAGACATTACTACCTCTTAGAAGCGACATTCTTCAACATTCATGTGGAAATCGTCTATGAGACTGAAATAAAGATGTTATTTTATCAGTCACTGCTACGTTGAATCTTTTTTTACATATCTCACCAGGAACGGATAGAATTTGATATCAAAACACTGAGAGTAAAATGCATGTATGTTCAACCCAACCCATAGAGGGGTGCGAGAATAGAGATGACATATCTGTCGAAAACTAGATTTGTAATACAGTAATACAGAAAGAGATAAGTCAATCATGTCTCTCTTGAAATTTTGATTTCTGTTCTGCGTCCCCTTCGCATTACGATATGACCTCCGCGATAAAGCTACATCAATTTGGGTTGGTTTTGTCGAGACCAATCAAATCGTAGGAAATGGTAGAGACAAAACTGTCTGTGAGACGGTGACAGTGGGTATGGTTCAGGCCCTCAGTAAACCTTGAACAATTCACACAAAAAAGAAAAAAAACTCAAGTAGATACAGTAGTCAAATTAACTCACAGATGGATGAGGTACATGTGAGAGGAAATTATTCATAATAGAATATCGGAGGTGGCTATATGTATTGAGGATGAGTTACATGACATTGATCAAATATGAAACATATGCTGCAAATATTGAAACTAACGATAATAATGATAACAATAACAGTTTGTAAAGATGAAACAATTTTTACTCGCTTTGGAGGCTAGTTGGCCGCATCTTGATATGGTTGGCCGCATCTTGATATGGTTGGCCGCATCTTGATATGGTTGGCCGCATCTTGATATGCTTTAATGTGACAGCGTGATGCTGCTAGTGAGTTTCACAGGCGCTTACCAATACTTGGCTGTGTAGCCCCGCGATGCAGTTCCAGTCGAGGCCCACAAATTGACCCTTGCTCACCATAGAGTCTCCAGTAGCTCAGTGGTTAGAGCATCCGACTAGATAACGGAGGGTCGTGGGTTCAAGTCCCATCTAGGGCTCGGATTTTTCTATTACACTAAAAATTGTTTCATCTTTACACGCTCACTTTGGAGGTTGGTTGGCCGCATCTTAATATGCTTTAATGTGACAGCGTGATGCTGTTAGTGAGTTTCACAGGCGCTTACCAATACTTGGCTTTGTAGCCTCGCGATGCGTTTCCAGTCGAGGCCCACAAATTGACCCTTGCTCACCATAGAGTCTCCAGTAGCTCAGTGGTTAGAGCATCCGACTACATAACAGAGGGTCGTGGGTTCAAGTCCCATCTGGGGCCCGGAGTTTTCAATAACAGTTTGATGCTGAAAATTCCGGTGATATGAAGACTTTAATTTCTTTAGGATACATTCTCTACCTGGTTAATTTTTTTTTTTTTTTTTATCAAGAACGCAACCATCTTCTTATTATTAAATATTATTTTCATTAGAATGCCAAAACATTTCTTTTAAAAACTCTTGGTACATATTTGTGGAGAGTGGAGGCAAATGGGAAGAAAACAGAGACTTCTGCCGGAACAGAGGAGGAGACTTGGTTTCGATTGAAACTGAAGAAGAATGGGATTTTATTAATGACGAGATTCAAAACCGCAACACTACCCACAAATATCATGAGTGGCACATTGGTTTAATAAAAGAGGATGGAAATTGGACCTGGGTGAGTGGAAGACCGTTGACTATGTGCAAATGGAGTAGTGGGGAGCCAAATGGTGACGGAAATGTGGGTCAAATGTACAAACAGCTTTATGGTAAACAGGGCCTTTTTAATGATCTCTCACGCCATTCAAGAAACGCTTTTATCTGTGAGATTCCCAAAGGTAAGAAAAAATTGTTGTATCTGAGTTAGAATGTGCACTATGATTTTTTCAATTTAACGGACCATATTTTCTTGTATAGTCCACTAAATTTAAGTTCGTAACTCACTTGACTTGAAAATCGTTACATATTATCGTTAACGGAAATTATCCTAACTGGTGAAATTATGAGGCTTCCGGATCAAGTATACACACACGGCAACGTATAATCATGACCACGCTGGCGTAAAGGACGTGCACGTTTGCTCGGAAGGAGATCCGCCAAGCAATGCGCGTTTACATGTGTGACTTTCTCTCACAATTGTTTATCCCTGGTTAAAACTACATTGTTCATGGATATGCGATCCTTGGTGTAACCATATTTCCATGCTCGCTTACAGAATTTATCAATCTTAGAGAGGTATTTACAACCATAAGCACATGCCTACATCTCAATTGCGTAGGTAAATACAAACATAATCAAGCTACGAAATAAGATCGTAAGTTTATCTCAGTTGCGTAGGTAAATACAAACATAATCAAGCTACGAAATAAGATCGTAAGTTCTTCTAAAGCGTACCCATAGTACTTAGAAATCCTAAGTATAAAGAGTCTTGAATTAGCCTTATCCATCATATTGTGAAAATGACTATCCCAGTTGCATGGATTTTTATGAAAAGTTACTCCTAATAATTTAAATTCATTCTTTCTTTCAATCATAGGTACAGTTCCCGGAGGGGTTTTGTGGGTCTTTCCTCTCATTACTAACTCCCATGTTTTGGTCAAATTTAGCTTCATACGATTCATACTTGACCAAAGCTTAATGTTTTTTATATCACTCACTGATGAGTCATCAGGCAAATTTGGCCCAATCGGAATGCTCAGTGTACAGGTTCCAGGTGTAAAATCCTCAACGTCAGTCCAAGTTCTTCACTATACTTCAGGGCCTCAGTAATGAGTGACTGATATCCCAACGCAGCAGCGCGCTCTTCAAACTCTCTTACCGTTTTCATACTAGGGTCGCTGTTTGAGTACAGTTTCATTACTGCCTTAATCTTCGTGATCTTGTATGTCTCTCTCCGAACTGCAGGCCACGTCCACCTTTCTTCCTCGACACGTACAATAAGGCGGTGGATGACGCTGGGTGTTTTCCGTCATTTGTTACCATGATTTTCCGCGCTTCCCGATCAATCCTCCTTAGTTCTGTCAGCGGCCAGTGCTGCGTCCACATGGGGTACTTAAGGACCGCTAGTGCATACTGATTATTATTATTATTATTATTACTATTATTATTATTGTTACAGTTAATATTCTTATTATTATCATCATAATTACTGTAATTACTATCATTAGTATTCTAGGTGAAGAAGCTAAGCGCTGATTTACTAGAGTGCATAATTACTCAATTATTGAAAACCGCTGCTGTTTAGGGCAGATCATACTGTTTTCCTCTTTGAATTGCTTCGTTTATTCTCCTTCTCATTTGTTATAGTTTTTGCACTTTTTCCGGTTACTGCAAAAGGTTCTTTGCAAGGCTACTGCCGAAACTACTCTGGAATACCTTGCATACTCGAATATGGCAACAAGAGTTGGGTGCAGAATTGCTACTTTACCGATTACACTTGCCAACTGGAGTGTATCATAACGAGTTGTGAGGGCAAGCGAAATAGGATGTCTCCCGGGTTTTGCGAGGAAAAATGTAGTGAGACATACAACCCATTGGCAGATCGCTGTAATGAGGTGAAACGCAACCGAAGTAGCCTTTATCAGATATGCAACACTACAAAATGTAATATGACCAGCGAAAAACAGATATTTGTTACTAGACAAACCTGTTATTGCAGTAGTACTCACTGTGGACTTAAATGCAATGGGATAAACTGCACACAAAAATGCCAAAAAAGAAAAACGGGTGAGTATCACAACCTATTCAATAATTGAGAAAAATGTTACACATTCATCTAACTATTATTAGTATTATTTTTTAGCTGGTAGTATAACAGGAATTGTCAGCATAGCAATAATAATTATTACTTATTTTTTTTTAACTGGCTTCCAGTTTCCGAGCGAATTAAATTCAAAATAATCCTGCTCACCCAAAACGCTCTTCACCAGCAGTCTCCTTTCTATATTCAAGACCTGATACGTCGTTATTCACCTTCAAGAATGCTCCGGTCATCTTCAACATTACACCTGTCCGCTCCTGTCAAATTTAATCTCAAGTCTTACGGCTATAGATCTTTTGCTGTTTCGGCTCCTGAACTGTGGAACAAACTACCTGATGACATTTGTTATTGTAACAATTTAAATCTCTCTAAACGTAAAATTAAGACTTCTCTTTTTAAAGATTATTTTTATATGTATGAATTCTCTTCTTAGCGCCTAGATCTTAGACACCCGTTTTTTTGTGAATCGAATATTTAAATCTCTGTTAACGTAAACTTAAAACTTACTTTTAAAAATTAATTCAATATGTATATTTCTATTTTGTAAAGCGCTTAGATTAGGTCTGGATAAGCGTTATATAAGTAGTTCTATTATTATTATTATAGGTCTGTTAAACGCTTGTGAGGTGAGGTTTAGGCTCCTTTCCGATGGCAAAGGTTGCGCTGGGTAAAGCAAGCTAGTAAATAGGAATTCTGCAGGGGCGCTATTCTAGATCTCCAGCAATTGGTGAAGTGGTTCCTTAAAAAAAAAGGCAGACTGTCCTATTTCAATGTTTTACCTTTGTGTCAGACACTCACAGTTTGGAAAACATGTGCATAATTTGTATATTCTGGCCTATTTCCATGTGTATTATACTAAGTTAATGATGCCTAATCTGACGACGAGTTTTCACGGACTCAATCAGGCAAGCGACCAGTTCACTTGCCCTCCAACTCCAATTTTATGGATATGTTAAACAGTCATGTCAGAAATGACATAAAATAAGAACAGACAGTATCAAGCTACATTAAGCAATATGAAATGCATAAATAATGATATTGATATAAAGGTATGAGTAAAATTTGTATTCGTGCAGTCTTAAGTGATGCTGTAAGATATGTGCTCATAGGTGTATTTGCTCTGTTATCTCTGTTATTTTTTAGTGTATTTTTGTTTTTGTTTTTTTCTTTTACTCGCTTGTAGCTGTTTTACTTTTTGTTATGTTTCTTGTTTCTTTCGTTTTTCATCTAGTTGTTTTGTTGCTAATCTCTTTCGTTCTTTTTTTTTTTTCATGTGTTCCTTATTAATCAAAATCAGTGGCTTCGTCGTCAACTTCGTCATCGCTATCTTTGCCACCAACATCATCATCGTTGCAGTCAACATCATCACTGTTGCCGCCGTCGCGAAAACTTCAGAAACTGGTTTGTACCCTATAATTGCCCTTGTATAGCTCATTATCAGGTCCATAATCATAGCTTTTATTTCCTTCATCTTAGGCAAATGAAACCCTTATCAAACTAAACAGGATAGATATCAGCTATAGCAGCTCTTTGCAGGTATTTCATTTCAGTCATGACTTTATATTAGCACACAAGATACACCGTATATATACAGAGCATATAATAACGTTGTTGCATGATGCAGCATCAAAAATCATCAACCGAATCCTTTTATAGAGGAATCTTAGCCTTGTTTATGTCAACGTTTTAAGGACATTGAAAAATGCTAAATTGATAACACAGTATGATTATAATAGTAGGAAAATAATAGTAATGATAATAATAATAACGATAATAATAATGATAATAAAAGTAATGGTAATGATTATCATCATCAACGTTATTAGGATGCAATAAGTAAATAGTTGATTATCAGCGAGAAAATTTCCGACCGAAAACCAGTTGGACTACTTTCTAATTTTATTTTGTTTTTCATATTTTTTGTTTTAATTTCTTTGTTCATCTATTTTTTTTTTTTTTTTAATGCTCCTACCAGGAACTGAAAGTGCTTTGGGGATATATCAATCCTTCGGCAATAATATTTGCCGTTCCAATGAATAGTCCCGAATGCCTCAGCTGCAGTCAGGAAATTTCTATTTCAGCCATAATTCGTACCACGTTTGGAAATAAAGTATCGTCAACTACCCGCTCATTATTTTTCAAAACGTTTATTATTCAGAAAATTTTCTTTTCATTTTGAGCTCCAAAACGTCTTTCTCAATCGGGATAAAACGGAAAAAACAATCTTGATAGTTTTGAAACCAACAATGACCGTCAATGGCAGCCTGAACCATCTCATTGGACTATCTAATTCTTTTTCATAAGAGCCCGCGCTAAAATGTAGCCACATTATATACACACTGCGATTCGAATACTCATGAGAGATTCGGGGTTTTCTTTTTCATCACAGTAAGGAAAAGTGGTCAGCATCTTACCTCAATAGAAATGTATTATATCATTACAGGAAGCTATATGGGTTTTTGAACTCTTCATCACTGGTATCGAAAAAATTACCAAATCTGTAGAGAGCCTTTCTGGTACAGAAGAGACTAAGACACTCAGAAGATCCATTTTTAGGGTGGCAGTCGCGTTTGAGGAATTTTCCCTAAATTATAGCAGGCTCCACGCGATTGGAAGAAAGTCCGTGATGGTTATCGACGGCCATAGGATGAGTGAGTCTGAATACTGTAAAAACTAATCATGTCTTTAATCATCATTTACTTGTTTATCTACCGACTAGGTGACTTACTGATCTACCTGCCTTGATGCTGTAATGAACTATTCTACTGGCTCGGGATTATTGTCAGATCAAACAGATCAGTCGGTTTCTTCCTTTAACTTTCTTCGTTAACTGCTAATGAAGGAAAAGTATGATTATTTCCATCAACTGGAATCCTCAATCATAGTTAAACCGCTTGTTGTGGAGGTCATTATTATATCATGTCATGTCATTATATGATCACCGGTCAGCGAATTGTACTTGTTAGGAGATGTAGCAAAGAAAAGCCTTGTCATCATTATCATACAGTAAAGGTATAACATGTTTTCAATCCAACGCGTAATACATTTCCTAAAAACGTGTTGTTGCTACGTGTTTTCTCCGTCAGGACTGCGTATTCAAAAAGTCTATCGTCAAAATGCAAGTGACTTCCGCTTTGGAGAACGAAAATGGAAAGCAAGCATGAAGGTCTCTTCTGCTAATTTTGTGAACAATGGTTTGTATCCGCAACAGTGGCAAATTTAATGTGTAAATGCAATACCTTTTTTTCGTTCCAAATTCTATTTCCAATTGAAATACATCTTCTATACATTGTAGTCTAGATGTTTGTTTACACACTCTATTTGACTCGGTTATCCGCAATATTTGTATTTCAAATAATCCTTTTTTGCAGGTTATTTAACTTTTTCCCCCTTTTTTCCCTTTTAGTGTCTCTGGTTGTTGGGATTGTGTACAAGGATCTCCATGAATTACTAGCTAT
This sequence comes from Stylophora pistillata, assembly GCF_964205215.1. Lineage (NCBI taxonomy): Eukaryota > Metazoa > Cnidaria > Anthozoa > Scleractinia > Pocilloporidae > Stylophora > Stylophora pistillata. The sequence continues at coordinate 7,590,482 of NC_142520.1, forward strand.
AGATCAACCCATCGGGATGAAAACAAGCAGTAGAAGGTGAATTTACTTCCCAAAGTTTTATGAAACCTATTGTACCTCTCATCTAACACAAATAGCAACGAAAGAAAGAGAAAAGAAAGTGAAATATATTTTTTTAAAACCCTATTTTGGTATTCCCTTATGAGTCGATTACAGCTTTCGCGCCTAAAATATTAATGTGAAAGTTTATAAAGGCAACTAGTTTGCCATACCCATTACAATTTTCGCGCTCAAATTTTTTAATCTGTATCAAGTTCAAATTCTATTTTCCTCTTAGCCACTTTGGCTCCAGGATAATGGTCGTGACTATGGATCCGAAACCAAACAAACTGCAAGGGAATGTCATCTTAAAGTTCGGAAACCTGAAGGTAAGATCAACATCGTAATAATATCACGTTTTTTTACGTTGTGTTTAAATATTTAAAGATATTATATCCATTTTTAGGTCGATGGAGAAAAGAAATGCATGTTTTGGAGTGGCTTCGGTGAAAGGTAAAAATCGGAAATACAGATCATTTATCTTGCCTAAGAGGCAGTCGCTTCTTTGAAATCTCAAATTGATTCACAAGTTGAATGAATATCATGCTTCAAAGGGTTTTACCGGACTTAGGTAACTTCTGCCAACCATTATACCTTTGTTGAAATAAGATGTTATTCAGTTAGTTACAAAGGCATAAGAGACTCGTGGCAGGCCAAGCCGTTTAACTTTGTCCTTACTGACAAACTTCCTGTATTGCGCGTGGATAAGAATGTCGATATGTGATGCCTTTGTGCGATGATGATGTAAATGGAGATAGTGAATTGTGAACATCAAATTCACCATCTGTATCAACATCATCACAAAATTGTTGTCTGTGAGGGAAATTCCAGTCTGATCAGTCAGCTCTCGGAGTAATATTCAATACTGGAAAAATAATATCATTGTTATTGTAAAGTCTGTTCTTCGTGTTATTGTGAGTCTGGTGTCCCCACTCATCTCACCAATTCTTTTTAGAACATAGCTAGCAGAGTCGCGCAATCAAATTCATTATACGTAAGCGTGCTAAAAATCCCGATAGTGCACGCTGATAGCGTCAGCAAATCCGACTTCGCCAGAAATTTTTTTTTTCGCGCGAGCGGCCATTGCTAGTGCGGGGAAAAATAATACATTTCGCGACAATAATGGATACAAACAGAAACTCGGCCTGCTAGTCCGAAAACGAAGACAATGTTTCGACCTTTTCCCATGGGCTAGAGTTCTTAAATGAGGCAGAAAAAGAGAAAAACAAAGGAAAAGGAGACTCGGCATCAGCGCCGTCACGATTCGCTTCAACTGATATTGTTGTCCGTTTTTCGCATTTGATGCACAATTCCACCGGCTATGTTCTAAAATAATTGGTTCATGCTTTCAGCTGTGCACTATCGAGTTATGGAGCACGCGGGAAGTTTGGAGAGCACTCAAAAAGCTAGAGTTGCCCTCGGCTATCGCCTCGGGCAACTCTTACGCTTCTTTCGTGCTCTCCAAACTTCCCGCGTGCTCCATAACTCGATAGTGCACGCTAAAGCATGAACCAATTGTTAATTGTAGCTGATAGAATCCTTTTGTTTACCGTTATTACAGGTTAACTTTTTTAGTTATATTTGTTGTTCTGTTTTGTGTCTGCTTGTTTGAATTATTTTCTGTTTCTCCTTTTTTTTCGCATATTTTTGTGTGTCAACAATTTGTATTCTTTTTTTAGCTCAGACGGATTTTCAGAGAGAGGATGCCAAGTGGTTACATCGAAAAGCAACTCAGAAGAAACGGTTTGCAGCTGCAATCATTTCACTCATTTCGCTGTACTAGTTGACTACAACCTTATCCCAAGGGTAATTAAATCATTTGTACCTTAGCATGAGTATTACTTATCAATTCCGTTGAGTTCATTAATATGTTTCTAATATCTCGTGGTGTCATTTAAGACACAGCTCAACAAAGAGGACGAAACTAATTTGGAGATTATCACCTACGCAGGATTAAGCCTTTCCATCATCGGAGCACTTTTAACAATTATACTATATTCCTTCCTCATGTAAGTACTCCAGACAAAAGGTAAAAAAAAAAAACTAAAAACTGGATCATTGGATAATGCGATTTAAGACTTTTCATTGGCTTAGCCATTATGGTATATGAGCCAATATACCATAATCTCATATCTGTATATGGAAACATCCGGTTTCTTCTTACAAAATAAAGTCAAGAAGATTTGTCTAACATCTTGGGAGCGTTTTTTTAATAAAACAATTATTCCACTCGCGCTTGTTGGATATGAGATGATTATAGCCACCGAGGCGCGTAGCGCCTCGTTGGCTATCTATCATCTCATATCCAACAAGCGCGAGTGGAATAATTGCTAATTAGCCTTAACGAGACTTTGAAGACTTTGGAATTAAATCAGACCAGTTCGTGAAAAACTAATATTAAATAGAAATTTATCATGATAACAATAATAATAACAATAATAATAATATATAGATTTTGATTTTACTATAGTTAACGAGACTACGTTAACTATAGTTAACGGGCTACGCTCATGCGCCCCGCCATACTATTCTTACTGCATATAGCATACAAAAGTTTTAAACTGCCGCATCATAATGATAATAATTATAATGATAATAATAATAATAATATTAACAAAATAATTATAGAAGCTACGATAATAAGTGATTATGATAAAATAGATTAGAAGTAAATGAAATATATCTGGGCGCTAGCGATTAAAACACCTGAACCGGTACAACATGAAATGAGAAGGATACGCTGTTATTCATATTTTCTTTTTTTTTTTTTTCTATTTTTTTTGTTTTCTTTGTTCATTTGTCTGTTTAACTATTTTACCAGGGATTTTCGTCAGCCTCTATCTCAAATACGATTGAGTCTTTCTGTGTCCCTTGGAGCTGGACAAGTGATCTTTCTCGCGGGTATGAACGCCATAGAAAATACGGTAAGTGATCTCTCCATTCATTCATGGTCTTTACGCATTCTAGAAGCGTAAGATAATTTTCAGAAAGGAGCATGAAAAACACTCAAGAACTTTGCTTTCTCTCTCACAGGCTTCCTGTTTTACGGCTGCAGCTTTCATGCAATTTTTCCTAATGGCCGCTTTCTGTTGGATGCTGGTCGAGGGGTTTTATCTTTACCTGTTGGTTGTGAAAGTTTATAACATCAGCGAAAAAATGCTCATGTATCACGTCATGTCATGGGGTATTTTCATTTTATTTGCTGTCATGAGGAATTTTCATTTTATGTGTTGTCAGTTATTGATACCTATTTTGAATCGCCTCTAGTCTGACTGAACTTAACTCGGATTGCACTGACTCCCTCCTTCTAATGTTTAGGTTTGCCTCTTATAATGGTAGGAATTTCACTATGCATCGCCGCTGGAAAAGATGGAATAGAGAGCTATACCAGTGATAAATACTAAGAGCAACGCTCAGTGCTGGTATCTTCCCCTTCTTCACTTTTTCTCTTTCTTTTTCTCTTTCGTTGTTATTTATTTTTTTCTTGCTGTGGGAGGTTCGGGGGTTATTTTCTACAAATACATGTTTGTCTTTTGCTTCGTCTTCTCTTTCAAGTTGCTGGCTCTCCTCATCTAACGACCTGATCTGGATATTCGTTGCATTTGTGGCGTTTATGGAAATTGTAAGTCGATGATCAATCGATGCATCATAGCTATTTTTGAAACCAGGATTGACTACCTCTGGAGTTTTTTTTTTTCTTTTTTTTCATGCTCCGAACAAAAACAAAGAACACCTTTGTGTTTTCGACTACCAGGCTCCAAGTGCCCAATGTATGCTGTAGCACTTGTCTTTTACTGAAGAACTAGGGAATGGTCTAACAGACCTTTTGGTTTTCTTTACCTCAACAGAAGAGCATCAAAGCACGTAACGAGAAGAGCTGGGCTTTAGGTCTCGTGCAAGATTTAGACTTTTAATTTTTCCATCGCTCTTAAAAAGATGGATAAAATTTTTCTTCAATCACAACACACTTAACACTACTTGTTTGTTTCAGCTCAACATTTTTATACTCGTCCGAGTCATAAAGGAGGTGAACAAACTATTGCAACCTACTGGGGAAGACAACCGTGCTCAGCAAATACAGTAAGATTTAAAATCAGAAGTTGAAATATTATTTCAATTAATGAGGGGAAGCCGAATGAAAAAAGTCAATAAGAACAAATTGCTTTACAATCCTAAAAAGATAAGGTCTTGACTTGGTATTTAAAATTTTTCCACCAATTAGCAATCTTTCCTTTATTTTAAAATTGGTTCAAAGAGTGGCAGCCGATCAGATCCAATCCTACTTAAATGAGCATGATCTTTTTTCCCTCACTGCAATCAGCCTATCGACAGCACCATAACAGAAACCGCCCTACTTAAAGTGAAGAATGACATTTTGAATAACATAGTGGAAGAACACAGTGCAAGAACACAGTGCGTCACATACAATGAATATATGAAGTTCATATATTTAGAACTGCGGTATTAGATACGTATGATGCACGCTCCTCGCAGTAGAGAGCGCTATTTACGCAATAGCGAAAATCAGGTCTGTGGTTCGAATCCCGTACAGGCCTGGTTTTTTTTCAGGTCTGATTTTCGCTACTGCATAAATAGCGCTCTCTACTGCGAGGATCGTGCATCATACGTAAAGAGCGTCACGTTGCTTGTGCGTCTTGACTTAAGCGCCGCGTTTGATACCGTTGACCATCGAATTCTCTTACATCGTCTATAAATCTAATTTTGAAAAATTAGGCTCTGCACTTAACTGGTTTGAATCATTCCTCTCTAACAGAACCCAACCTATCTCAATAGGCGAAGTTCTATCGAATATCTTCAATCTTAAATTTGGAGTTCCACAAGGCAGCAGGCTTTTTAAGATCGTCGAATCACACCTTCCTAATTGCCATTGTTACGCAGATGACACACGACTGTACATTCTGACACGACTGGAGGAAATCGCTGCCTTAACTACCATGGAATCTTGCATCTGTTGCTGATATTAGTTATAGGATGCATACCGATAAGTTCAAACTGAATACGGATAAGAGAGAATGTCTTTTAATTGGAACACGACAACAACTTCAGAAAGTCAGTAACATTAGTATCTTATCGGCTGGCGAATCCCAATTCGCTTCATCATATGAATTTCGAAACTTAAGAACCTGGTTTGATTCGAAAATGAGTGTGCTAAGTCAACAGAACCTGCTCATTTGCATTCTATTATCTTTACAACATACACAGAATTAGTCGTCCGGTCACTGAATAATTAGTTCATGCTTTCATAACCAGTAGACTAGATTATTGTAACAGTCTACTATACTGCCTCCCAAATTCACATATCGTGAATCTTCAACGGATACAGACTCTTACCGCTCGGTTGATCACTGGATCACCAAGATACTGTCATGTTACGCCATTGCTTTTCCATCTTCATTAGCTCCCGATTAGTTACCGTATAAAGTTTAAGATTTTACTTTTGACATTTAAGTGTTTATATGGTCTGGCCCCTACTTATTTGATTTATCTAATTAGCATCAAAAAGCAATCCAGGTACTCTCTTAGGTCAAACGAGTTTTTATTAATCGAATTACCTAGCACCAAAACCCGTCCAACCCTTGGCGATTGTGCCTTCCAGTCAGCTGCTATCTCTGGAATGCATTACCTTCCACAACTCCCAAAATAAAGACATTAGAGACTTTCAAGACTGCTGCCAAAAACTAATTTTTTAAATTTAGCTTTAAAATATGTTTAACTAGTTTTTACTAGGTAATAGTTCCCTTCGAGTCCATAGGTTCGTACGTTTTATAGTTCTTACATTTTTAGTTACTTTTAACATAATTTTACCTTACGATACTGTGAAGCGCAACTAAATATATCCACATAGAGGTCTGCGCTATATAAGTGTAAATTATTGTTATTATTACTGTTATCATTATTATTATCATTATTATAATCTAGTTCTGAGGCGTTTTCCTAAACTCTCCTCTAGATGATCTAAAACAATTTCCACCTAAAATTTAATTTAGAAGGAAACGAACGTGTTTTTAATCCACAAATTATATACCGTTATCTTTCTTCAGACTTTGCATTAAAACATGCGTGGTGATGATTCCACTGCTGGGTATCACGTGGGTATTTGGTCTTTTGTTACCATTTCACAAAGCTTTTGCCTACATTTTCACCATCTTCGACTCTACTCAGGTAAGCCTTAAAGAAAAACCTCGAATATTTAATAATTCGTACGTACACCTCAATACTAAAACTACTGCCACATTCTCGTATTGGTCAGGCGACATTTCCGATCTGAAAAATAATTTATTCAAATTGAGAGAATTTCTTACTTCTTTCTTGAGATCTGGGACATGCCTTGAATTTTTTTTAAGATTTATTTACTGAATTAAACAGAATGAAATCTTGATGCAAAATCAGATCTTGATACAATTTTCTGTTTTAGGGTTTCCTGATTTTCGTCTTTCACTGTGTACGAGACAGCCGGGTAAGATGGACATCAATCTAAAGATGCAGCTAAAGCAAATTTCGAAGTTTCTAGATATTAACAAAGATTTGAGTGCTTGGTGATTCATATTTCGTCGCGTGTTTATTTACAGATTAGAGAGCGATTGAAAAGAAAGATGAACACCATTCTTCCATCTGCAGACAATGAACGCCCTGCAAAGAGAAGTTCGCAAGTTAATCCAAGAGATGTCCGCAGTGCTTGGGCAGTTGAATTGCAGTCGTTTTATGAATAGCAATATAATATACCCCTCTCTTTAGTTGCTTAGTTCAGCCATATAGTACCGTAATGTCAGTAAAATCTGGTCGTCCTGATTCGACCCGTTAGTCAGTATTATAATTTTATTGAACAAGTCATAAGAGTAGCGCTGTTGGTTTTTGTTGACATAAGTTGATATTAAGGAGCGCGGTGAATAGTGCACATTCTTTGTTGTCAACTACGCTGAGCCAAGTTTGTTCGACAGGTTTTCTGGTTGAACCGCTTAGCGGTATCTGAAACTGCCTCTTGAAAATGTTGCACGCAGAGTGGACGTCTGAAAGAAAATTCTTCGTGGAGAAGCATAGGAGCAAAATGCGTGTAGTCATACTCATAGACAATTAGGCACCAATTAGAGCACCAAGTTTGCGATATATTAGATGATCATCTAAGTAAACACTCCTTAAAAAATCCAGCACAATGGGGTTTTGCAAAGGGCCTCTCTGCGGAAGGAGTGCTTTTTTCATTGACAAACAGATGGAAGATGGAACTGGATAAAGGTTTGGGTGTAGGAGCAATATTTGTAGACTTAAGAAAGGCCTTCGACAGTCTCTCTCGCAACATACTTTCACTCAAGCTACAAGCTGTGGGTATTTGTGGAAACCTCCATGAATGGCTGATGAATTACTTGAGCGACAGGTGTCAATGCAACCTGGTGAATGGCTACATATCCAACTTGACTTTGGTTCAGAATGGAATTCCTCATGGTTCTCTGCTCGGACCAAGACTTTACACTATTTATGTAAACGACCTACCTGATGCCATCACACTTGGAAATGTATTTATGTATACAGATGACACTACAATATATTGTACAGGGAAAAGCTTTGATGAGCTCTGTCTTGATCTCAACAAAGTCCTTGATGAATTAAGACTCTGGAGCCTTAGGTCTAAGTTGAGCATCCACCCCATTAAATCTAAGGCCATGATTTTTACTATGCAGAATTTTATTGGTCCTGCTGCCCCAATATTGTTTGGAGACAAGTATGTCAACATTGTGGATCATGCTACTCGTTTAGGACAGACTACTGATAGCTGTTTGTCTTGGTCAAAGCATATTTGCCATATAAAGAAGCACTTCTCGCAAAAAGTTGGTGCCCCAAAAGGTATGAGGCAATTACCCCCTAAAGTATGAGAGGAAATTCATTGTAAATCCATTATACCAGCAGTGATATATGGTATAGTTGTGTGGGGGAATTGTAGTTCTGCCATGCTCAATCCCTTGAATCCTATACATGATAGAGCAGCTAGGTTAATTCACGATCAAGATGATTTTCAAAGTCGCAACTGCCTTCCCATGTCATACCTCTATAAAAGACGTTTACTGCTGTTCATGCTTGATGTTATCAAACATAATGTTCCTGACGACCTTGCATCTTTATTTATATTAAAGTCTGGTAGTAGACCTTCACGAAGGGGAAGCCAACTTGTTACTCCACGTGTCAAATATGAAATTTGCAAACAATCTATTCAATATAGAGGACCAACTATTTGGACATTCCTTAATAGATTAATTAATATAAATGAGTCGATGAACAAAGACAAATTCAAGCAAATTTTGCGTATATTTTCCAAGGACATTAATAATTTCTCATTTATAGCTTCTATGATAGCTAATAAACACGATAACTACGTATATTTTTAACTTGTTTTTATTCATACATTTTACTTTATCCTACTTTTATTTTATCTAATTTTTTTTTAGGCAGGTCCACATCAGCTTTTTGCTGCCATTATATTAACTTAACCTGCTTTACCAAATAAATGTATGTATGTATGTATGGTCTATATTGACATTCATCTCACCTGGAAATACCATATCAGCTATGTATGTAAACAAATCGCTAAATCAATAGGTATTATATTTAGGTCTCGCTTTTCCCTATCCTCTGCAACCAAACTCACTTTGTATTACACCTTAGTTTATCCTTATATCGCCTATTGTAACTCCGTCTGGTCGTCCACATACGTATCTAACTTAAACGGAATTTATTATTTGCAAAAGCGAGCCGTGCGGGCTATCATCAACTCAGACTATCGAGACCACTCTGCCCCTTTATTCTCCAAACTAGAAATTTTAGATATTTTTGCAAGTCAGTACGTTTGAAACCGCCAAATTTATGTTTTATTTCAAAAATAACTTATTGCCCGCCATTGCTTCTCGATCTTTTTGTAAGGAATAGCCAAATTCACAACTATGGTACCAGAACAGCCAGTAATTATCGAACACCTTTGTGCCCCACAAATGTCGAGCAATTTACAATTCTCTACCAAGGTCCTAAAATTTGGAACTCTCTCCCTATTTCAGGCACTCGTTCGTCAAACTTTCTCAGCTTTAAAACGAAATTGCAAGAGTTTTTACTTAAATATTCACTGAATTGGCCAAGCCGCACATTCGCAGCACTTTTTCTTTAATTTATTATTGTGAGGTGGCTCTCCCATAAGCCTGGTGGCTTCTTGGGTCTCCTCGCCTTCTAACTGTTATCGCTGTAATTATATATTTTGTTATTGTTAAAATAAGGCAAATAAAGATGATGATGATGGTGATCGAGGAGCGAACATTTTTTACCTCACGACTAATTGCCTAATTCATAGCGGAGCTTGCGGTGCGTGCAACGAAGACCTTTTCTCAGAACAAAAACAAAACAAAAAATAGTGGTAGCGCATCAAGCCAAAAAGCAAAAGAAAACAGTTGGTCGCGTGACCATATGACCGTATTCAATGGAAAAGATGTGAAATCCGTCATAAAACAGTATAGCTCTGAGGAACTTTTATTTTATCTATATGTCATAAGGTTTGGAATTTTATTATAATTTAGCGTGTTCACCCACTCCTCTACGCCCCTCCCTCCCCTCCCTTCATGTTTATCCTTATGCCTACATTGGCACACGATGTCACGTTAACAATTACGACGCACAGCCTCATTTCTTTGATGGATGGACGGATGTTATTTTTTTTTCCATTTAACAGACTGGATACTTGCAATAGCTTTCGATAGGGAGAATACTAATTTGTAGAAGACATCTACCTTTACGCATGATTCCTAAACTATTTTCATGAACCGCGTATTTTACCAACCTTTTGCTATCTGCGTTACCACAAAATGTAAACCACGCTATTTTCATATATCTTGAGTTTCTTGTTTTAATGATGCCAACCATTGCTCCACACCTGGTGGAAATAGCCTCTAGGTCCGTTCATAAAGAGAAGAAAATAATCGTGACTTATGTCAGTAAGAAGCGATCGAGTATCGTTTCCGCCATTACACCAGCTATCCCCTTTAAAACGTCAGAAGGTCTGTTGCGCTTGGGTTGTTATCGAATGAGCTTCAATCTGGTAAAATGTTTACAATACTTTGAATACATTATGCGCTGAGTAAGTACAAACTCTATTTTATCGATTGGTTATGCTCTACAACCGTAAGGGAAGTAGTGAACGGTTAGATAAAGATATCTCGGTATTAGAATATCCTGTAACCACAAGTGAAATCAAATCGGAAAGAAGATATTATCCGGGCGGCTTTTATTAGGCTCTCTCGACGAAACAAATCAAACCTTGTTAATATCTGTTCTTGACTATTATTATACTTGAAAAGAATATAGGTAATAAAGATAAATATATAAGTAAAGACAAAGGAAGAGATATGATTAGACTTTTTTTGGAATGTAGTTTTTAGTTTTTTTAAGACGCAAAATCATTTGGAAACAGTTAAACACAATGACAAAAATACTCGGTTACGAAATTAAAAAGCGCGATATAATTCATGGTTGTTGTGTCATAAATAACGCTCGGTGCATCACCTTTCAGAAATAATATGTAGGGTCTTAGAACATAATAGCCTCAAGCCTGTAACAAGATAGCTTGAAGCCTGTAACAAGATATCAGGCGACAAGCGCACATTTCAAGATCTCTTTCGAGCAAAAAACCAATTGAGTTAATCGTTTAAAACTTATTTAGATGTCTTAACAGCGGAATGAAAAATCTTGTACGAAAAGGGAAGGGTGTTCATCCGAGCTCATTTTATAAATCAGGTAGCTCATTTCTCTGCCTTTAAAAGCGCACACAACCCACAATTCCTCTGTTTGCTCCGACGAAGGGCTAACGCTCGAAACGTCAGCTTTTATAATCGTAACGGTGGCCAATTTACCATTTCAACTTTGTTGATATATTCAAATTATTTTGTTTTAATGAAGCCAACCATTGCTCCATATCTGGTGGAAAAGCCTATAGCGTCATTGGTCCGTTTATAAAGAAAAGAAAATAATGGTGACTTATGTCAGTAAGAAGCGATCGATTATTGTTTTGTCCATTACACGCTATCTCCTTTAAAACGTTAGAAAATCTGCTGCACTTGGGTTGTTATCAAATCAAGAAGTATATAACATAAACATATCGGCCTCTACTAGAAGGAACTTCTGCATATCATAAGCTTGATGAACTGGGCGATGAGTGGGCTTCAATCCGGCCAAATGTTCACAGCACTGTCAATACATTGTGCGCTGAGTAAGTACAAATACTCTTTTTATCTAGTGGTTATGCTCCAGAAATGGAAGGGAAGTACTGAACGCGCGGTTAGATAAAGATATCTCGGTATAGGAACATGTTGTAACCCCAAGCGAAATCCAACCGGAAAGAAAATATTATCGGCGGCTTTTATTAGGCTCTCTCGACGAAACAAATGTAACTTTGTCACTGTCTGTTCTTTACTTTTATTATACTTGAAAAGAATACAGGTAATGAAGACAAATATACAAATAAAAACAAAGGAAGAGATGTGTTTTAAGATTGTTTCGGAATGTAGTTTTTTGTTTTGTTAACACGCGAAATGATTTGGGAACAGTTACCCACGATGACAAAATTACGCGGTTATGAAATTGAAATGCATAACATAATTTGTGGTTGTTGTGTCATAAGTGATGTTCGGTGCATCACCTTTCAGAAATAATATGTGGGGTCCCAGAACACAATGGCCTAGTCACCTGCCTTCTGAAGTTGCTGTGACAAGTTGTCAGCCAACAAGCATACATTGTAAGATCTCCTTCGCACAAAGACGAAATAAGTTTATCGTTTAAAACTTATTCAGCCGTTTTACATGCGGAATGAACAATCTTGCACGAAAAGATAAGGGTGTTCATCCGAGCTCATTATATAAACATGCTCTATAGAAAACAATGATTGTGATTAACAAAAGACAAGTTTGGACATAGTATTTTCACAATTAATGGCGTCAGCAACTGTCAACTTGTGACGAGTTTATCTTTTATTTCCCTTTAAATTAAGTTTCTGCCTCCTCGACTTCTCATCGACTTGAGTTGTTGAATGTGTTTTTATAAAGGGACGTCAAAGCATTTATTAGCGTTTCCTCGTCGCTAATTCATTGAATAGTTTTGGGGTAAAACCGGCTAAGTTGCAATTAAAGATTTGCCTTGCCAATTCATAATGTTCATTTCCATTCGATTCACTTTTTCTTTTAGATGTTGCATTGATAAAAAAACAAGTAGTAATCTCAACTGGCGCAAAATATACCTGTTAAGTATGCCCCCACTATGCCATTTAAATTACATAAGGTCAAGGGAACGCGCAAAATTTGACACAATAATGCAATGAAGAACAAGGCAAAAATTTGGTCGGATAGCGGAGCAACAAAGTGGTTGCACAGAAAGATCCCTAGTTTGATACTTTTCGTTCATTAAGAAACAGGTATTTCAAGAACGTCATACTTTTTTGCTGTTGACCGTAGAGAACGCTTTAAAATGACTAAGTAATTCTCAAGTTTCAACAACAATTAAGGATATTTCAATAAAATAAAGCTAAAAGGCTCTAGCATTTGCTTTGCTCCAAACATATGACGTCGTTGCACAAAAGGAATCAGCACCCATCCCCGTTACCTCGAGGTGCAGTTGCGAACTGGGTCTAAACCGGATAATGTTTGGCGTCTTTCATAGAAATTTCTTCAGATAAGGAATATCTATGAGAATCATTTCAAAAGAAGTTTTGAGATAGATACAGATGGAAGCTGTTCTGCTCGTTGTTCTTTAAATAATACTTTTTGCAGCTCGGAACCATTATCAACATTTTAGGTCAAAAGCGTTTTTTGTGTTTGCTTTCAGTGCTTGACTCTATGAACAAGAGAGATTGCCTCTTTTGATTTATTTCTTGTTTTTTAACCAGATACTTTGAATAAACATTAAAGCCAAGACTCTCATCGCTTTCGTCGTGAAATCCTAAAACGTCAACCAGTAAATTGAACCACATTATGTTTCACACATAGACCGATCCTGCATAGCCGAAGATAAAACTAAAAATTGAATGGTTTAATTGTTTGTATTTATTTTCCATGTCGAACTAAGCATTAACTATTTTGGCTATAGGTTCCGATGAAAATTTTTATAAATATTGAAACGCGCTTTCTTCTTGCGGTAAAAAATCGTGGTCCGTGACTTTCAGTCGAGTTAAAACCTCCATATTTCAGTTTGCTATCTGTCTGCGTCTAAAACTAGTCTGCAAATGAAGAAAGATAAAAAATGAGAAAAGTCCCTATACTTGCGACACGCCTCCCCTCCCTCCCTTCCCTTAAGCTTATCCCAGTTCCATGACGTAGAGTAGCCGGAAGACTCCATTTCCCCTGGCAGAAATAGCTTTTAGCCTTATCGCCACGTTTATGAAGGGAAAATTGTGGTGACCTATCCCAGTAACAAGCGATCCCACATTGTTATGTCAGCTATACATTACCTCCTCCGAGAAAAGTTTGGGATACGTTGAAATTCTGTTGGATGTGTGTTGTTACTGATACAAGAACCAACATAAACACACCGAAATCTACCAGTGACAACCTTTGCATATCGTAAGCTTGATGAATTGAGCGAAGAGCGGGCCTAAATCCCGTAAAATTTTCACAGCCCTGTCAATACACTGTAAACTGAGTAAGTACAATCTTTACAACATTTGTTGGTTATCTGATAGAAATGTAAAGGAAGTAGCGAATGGTTTGATATAGATATGTTGGCATTGGAACATCCTGTAGCCCCCAGTCTTAACAAACTTGAAAAACAAAAAGAGATATAATTGGTGGCTTTTATACAAGACTCTCTCTCAAAAGAGAATAGATCAGACTTTGTTAATGTCTGTTCTTGAATTTTATTACACTTGAAAATAATAAAGATAACTGAAACAAACAGATAAATAAAAGCAAAGGAAGCGATGTGTTCAAGGTGGATTTGCTATTTAATTTGTATTTTTTCTTAAGAAGGAAATTGATTTGGAAACAGTTAACAACAATGACAACTATGCGGCTCTAAAATTTAAATGGTTGTTTTAATTCATGATTGCTGTGTCTTAACTGGAGGATACCTACCCTCCGAGTTAGGAACCGAGTTGGGAACCGAGTTAGGAACCGAGTTAGGAACCGAGTTAGGAACCGAGTTGGGAACCGAGTTGGGAACTGAGTTGGGAGCCGAGTTGGGAACCGAGTTGGGAACCGAGTTGGGAACCGAATTACAGGAACCGAGTTGGGAACCGAAGTTTACGGACGATGGATTTTTAATATTTCTACGCCGTCTCTCGGTCTAGTCTACGTCCTAAACCTCGCGCCGCCATCACAGCCTTAATTTTTTTTTAAATACGAGTTTTTCCCCATTAGTTGCCTTTGACTCGAGGAAACCTTTGATGATAACTCTTAGAGAAACAAAGTTAGAGTTTGTTGCTGACGTCGTCAAAATGGCGCAGGAAATCAGGAGAATTCAGATTTGGCCACGATGAGAAGTGTATCGAAATTTTAAGTAGAGGACTCCAAGTTTCATACTTCTCCTAGGGCTTGATGAGAAACGGCGGCATTTCAAATTTTACGCAAATCGGTTGAAAGTGAGCGGAGAAATCGTTGAAAAACGGATACAAAAACACGTATGCAAATGTTCTGAAACATGGAAAACCGCCTGTAAAGACATGTTTAGATGGAAGTTTCTCATAGGTGTTTAACTCTTGGGCTACATGCCGTTAAGAAAACAGAGTGCATTGACAGTTGTCAGCGCTGGCGAAATCTGAAAGTAATAAGTAAAAGATCACATGATTTATGACGTGGTGAGAATGACGCGAAATATCAGGAAACTTCAGATTTGGCCACCAAGAGAAGTCTGTCGCAATTTTAAGTAGACGACTCCAGGTTTCGTATTCCTCCAAGCGCTTGATATCCCGCATTTCAAATTTCACAGCAATCGGTTAAAAGCCGGCGGAGTAATCAGTGAAAAACCTCGAGCAGAGATCGTGTTGCGATCGATGGATAAACGATCGTAAACAGATCTTTGTATGCCAATTTGTGAATGGCGTTTCTCTTTCAAGCCATTAGACTTGGGAAAGACAAAGCTGATCGACATCTCTCAGAGGTACTAGGCAGCGAAACTCCAACCTTAAAACGCAAGTGACTTATGATGTGCTCAAAACGGAGAAAGAAAGGTTTTGTATGCAGATTAGTTGTTCTTGGTGTGGTTTTACGCCGAATAAGAGAATTCTAAGGGGGATTTCTAGTAAAGGGCTCGTGTTGTCTCTTTCAGATTACCCTGTTTTTTCAATAATCATAATCGATGATCAATTAATTAATTAATTATTAACTCGGTTCCTAACTCGGTTCCTAACTCGGTTCCTAACTCTGTTCCTTACTCGGTTCCCAACTCGGTTCCTAACTCAGTTCCCAACTCGGTTGTTAGTTTATCTCTCTTAACTGATGTTCAGCGCTACACATCAGATTAAGATGAAGTAATATGTAGGGTCTCAGGAAACAGAGTAGCTAAGTTTTTTTTTACGTTCTAAAGCTACTGTGACAAGATGTCACCAGAGAAATACACATATGAATTCTCTCGGGAAAAAAAGAATTAAGACTGTCGCTTAAAACTTAGTCAGACTTTTTCCTTGTGAAAAAGAAAAACCTTGCCCGAAAAGAGCTCACTTTATAATAACACTCTATATAAAACAATAACTGGGAAACTGGAGGTAAGTTTGGACATTGAATTCACACAATGAATACCATCAGCGACAGTCAACTCGTGACGGGTTTATTTTGAACCGCCTCCCGGTTAGCTCACTTGATAGAGCGCTGGACTGATGTGCGGGAGGTCGAGGGTTCGAGCCCCGGTCGGACCAACACTCAAGGTATTAAAATAATTGAGAAGAATATGCTACCTTTCTATAACATCAAGAAATGGTTTAGATATTCTAGTCTTTTCGGATAGGGACGAATAAATGGAGGTCCTGTCTCCTGCCTTGTTAGGGGTAGGAGACGTTAATTTCCCACGCACGAGGTTACTGTGTGATGGATGTCCTCCCCTGGGGTGGGATTGGTGGGCTGTTGTCTTGCGTTTACATGAGCCTCTGGCTCGGGCAATATGGGCAACCATGCCCCACGTAAAGACATTAAACTTGATTACAGATTACAGATTTTTAACTTTTCGTTTCAATCAGCTCCTGCTTCACCGAACTTTCATTGTATTGATTTTCGGCCGCCATCTCTCTGTGGAAATTAGGGAGTTCCATTTTAGTAAGAAAAAAAAAGGAGTATTGTATTCATCTTTCCATCGATCCCACGACAGAAATATGGCATCAGTCATTAATTTCAGTTGTTTTGTGTTTCAATCAATTGTCTTTGATAATTTCAAAACTAACAATTTAATTTTTTTCCCGTCATATGATTCGTCGATAAAGCTAGGGGTAAAACTGGCGCAGTTGCACTCAAAAATTTGATGGCGTCTTTATTTACAGTTTTTATTCCATTCAAAGAAGTTTATTTTGTTTAATTTTGTGTAGATGTTGCATCAACAATGACACAAAGAAATAATAGGAGTTCACCAGCGTTCAACAATCCAATGTTCTTGAATTCTGATAATTATTATTCAACTACACTCCAAAGAGAGCAAATAACGGCTAAGACAAGTACAAATATCAGGCGGTACTTGCACTGCAGAGAACGAGTTAGACAGGTTTTCTCGCATCGCGCAAGCGACGAAATTGGATTAAAGTTACAAAAAAAAATGGCGGAAAAAATTAAATTATTTTTCTGACGACGACGAGTCGCAATGGCTGGCGAATATTGACTTCAGTTTATAAGATAAATCGAACGAAGAAAAGCAGTTAGGCAGTTAGACGACAATGAAATTTTATCATTTATTGGAGAAAATGGAAACAGCAACACGACAATGCGTTAATTGCGTTCCGCCTCGATGCTTCTGTCACGCAATCTCCGTAAATAAATACCTGCGAAGTTCGCCCACACTGGAATAACAATTTGGCGTTTTGGATAAGAAATAACTTATCAGACGTTTTGGTGAGTCGTATCGCTGAGTAATTTTACTCGTTCTTTTTATTTTCACTCGCTCTACGGGTTCGTCAAAATACAGCACAACTCCTAAAAATACTCAGCGATACTACACAATAAAACGTCTAATAGGATACATGTATTAAACATAACTCAGTGGACTGAATTGTAAATGATATTTCCGTTTGTCACAGTAACAAGGGAAAGTTAGCTAATTGATTATCAAAAAAGGGGGAAAATGGGGATTTCCCTGGGGAGCCCCGTATCTCACAAGGAATTAGATATTTTAACCAATTATTTTCACACATTGGTTAACTCGTGATAGCATTTAGCACTTGAGCCAAACTTTGCGCCGAATCAGCTTTTTGAATTTTATCATTCTCATCCTGTTCCGCGCGCTTTTTCCGTAAACATTGATTCCGACACTTCTTGTTACACTTAAATGAAAAGTGTTCAAGGCCGTTATCCGCGCAGAATTAATTTACATTATGCTAAGCAACTATCGTCAAAAAGTCTTTTGTCCACCTCTATATTTGCTTTATATTTTGATGTCAAATCTCATGTTTTAGTTAATAAACAATGCTTTGCAGCTGTCGCAAATACCTTTTACCCCATTGGTCAGTTTTTTATAAGAAAAGTTAGATAAGTCTTTGGTGACTCAGGTCAAGACTTGGAGAACGGATCGACTGTTATGGCGTCCATTCTATACTTCCGCCATAAGATGAGTCAGAAAAACGTTTAAAATCATCTTCATATACACTACTACAAATTACAAACTAACTCAAAGGTTATCGAGATCAAGAAAGGCGAATTATCCGTCTCTTGAGCTAGATGAATAGGAGGATAAGTAGAATTTAATTTGGTAAAATGTTCACAACCCTGTCTATAAGTTGCACGCTGAGTAAGTACATATTTTGAGTTTATGCTTTGAAAAATAATATAGATAGAAAGTGAATAGAGCAATAAACATAGATCGACCTTTGAACATACAGCAATGTTCAATCATATCAAACAGGGAAAATTCATGCCCGGTAGATTTTATTCAGCTCTCTGATAGCAAACAAGTTGAACTCAGCGAACGTCTTTTCATGACAAAAGATAGTTTAGATACCATGCAACATTATAAGCCATCAGGATATTGTTTCGATGCGGTTCTAGAGATGAAGAGGTCATTGTGACCCACAATTATTGTTTTACGAAAGTCTGATCCGTGACTTTTAGCAGTGATCTAAAGGATCACAGGAACACAATAGCTAAGCCTAATCCGACAAGATGTCAAATGGAAGACACATAAACATATCTTATCTTATCTATCTTATCTTATCTATCTATCTAAGCGAGTTCAGGTATGAAATCGGTAACAAACTTTTTTGCTTTTGTTTTTGGGAATTTAAAACACCATTTTCTGCCAGTTCGCTCCACAACCAATGCTCTGGAGTAGTGAAAAGGTCTTCTTCCATACGTTTTTGCTAAAATTTGAATCCGATGTCCAGTCCTTTAGTCAAAAAAACCATCAAAACATTAAGTGGCAAAACGTTAGCATGTATCCTCTTTGCTACCAATGCTTTGTAACTTTGAGTTATGTATATCTACCCTTTCGAATATTATTCATGATATATGAGTGATTGATTTGTTTGCTTTTCTCTCCAGCAGTTATCATTAATTTGATGACGCAGTTGCAAGAAACAGGTGAGGGAAAGTGATTCCAATTTTAATAGTTTATACCTGAATTTGAACTTCAAGATAACTGGTAAACGGTTAGCCAAGAAAATGGAACAGTCCACCCTGCAGTTAAACGTTAATTCTACTGAACTTGAACAAGTGAACTCGCATAAACTATTAGGTGTAACGATTGACAGCCAGCTTACTTTCGACCAACATGTCGAAAATCTATGCACGAAGTTATCGCAGAGAATTGCCGTGCTGCGAAAAATAAGACGCTTTTTGCCCATTGATCAAAGGAAACTTTATTATAATGCTATAATCAAGCAGACAATGCTTTATGCATCAACCATATGGACATCTTGTTCTGCTGATAATTTGCAGAAAGTCTTTAAACTTCAGAGACGCGCGGCACGTGTAATTCTCGGAGCTGACACTAAAGCGAATAGCGCACAACTGTTTAGGAAATTGGATTGGGTTCCATTCTTTCATGAGACAAAATTAAATAGGTCACTAATGGTGTACAAACGATTGTCTGGGGACTGTCCACCTTATATGTCCCAAATGCTCGTAAGAAATGCAGACATAAATGAAAGATCAAGCAGACATGGACAACTAAACCTCGTCTGTCCCCGATTCCAACGGGAGTCAGAGGGAGGTAGGTCTTTCACAGTATCGACCTCACGCCTCTGGAATACCTTACCACTGGACATAAGAGTGAAACCTACTATCAAATGTTTTAAGAAGGCCATGTAAGATTTTTTTAAGAATAGTTATAAACGATTAGAACATTTTATCTTATAGTTTTTATAAACTTTGTAATTTTAGATTTTTAGCTCTTGATCTTTTTCCATAATTAATTAGTTTTTAATCTTTTTCAATAATTATTTGTAATATATTTTAAGAGGGCCATTGGTTTGTCAGTTTTATACTGTTATGTGTTGAACCATCTTGAATAAAGTTGATTATTATTATTATTAAGATAAAACGAAATTAAATACCAACTGACTAATACAAATTAACAGTCACCAAATGCCGTTGAGGACGATTTATCGAATAGAGATTCTTAATTTTCTCTTCAAATTAACTGCGCGTCGGAGAGATAAATTAACTTTTGACTGCACATTCCTGATTGTAAATTTCGATAGCTTTCACTCGCATTTAACATTCCCGGTCATAGGCAAGTTTTTTTTATGCAATGACGTCATGAAACATGGTGTCGCGATCCAATTCTGTAACGCTCAGGCTAGCCCCACATTTTAGTCCCAAATTTTTTCCTCTGATACTTGATAGGCTAAAAAATAGATTTGCGTCAATAGCAGTTTGAATGGCGTCAGTTGAAATGTGCGGGGGAAACCACAATTTAAATTCGAGCTGTGGTGACTTATTTGAGACGGTTGAAGACCCTCATGCTACAACTATTATGTAAATTTTGAGGTTTGTACGAATTTCCTTTGGAAAAGTGAAAAAAATATTACGACATATGGTTTATATTTATCAAAACAGAAGGCGAGAGCCCTTTGGTTTAGTCAGAGTGCCCGGCCCTTGCTGTTAAGAGTTGTTGCCCTAGGTCGTCAAGGTGATATGTCTTCGGTCAGCTAATGATTATCTCAGTTTTCATAAAAGTCCTTTTGTTTTTCGTTTCAGCTGAGGGATGATCCTATTTTCCTCTTGAATTTGTGACAAAGGACCGTCAAGTAACCCAGTCTAACAAAACGTATCCAGAAATAAGCTTTTGTTTCAATTTAAAATGATATCGACCAGGACTCTAAAGATATTCGTCCCAAATGTGTCCGCTCAGCAAGCAATCAAATGCTTTATCGAGTCCGGGAAAACTCAAATCAGTACAAATTATTTCAACCTCAAAAAGTCTCTTTTGTAGACATCTCATCGTGAATAATACTGCCCTTGTGTAAAAAAATCTGTAGGGTGCCCTTCAAATCAAGCAAAAAAACAGCTGGTGGCTAAAGCTGGTCGAAGTGTGTACCCTAAAATTATTGGAGACGTTACTACTTCTCATACGTGATATTTCCTCCAACATCCATGTGGACATTGTAGATGAGATTGAAGTAAAGATGTTATTTTATCATTCGCTATCGACGTTGAGTCTTTTTTTAGACATCTCACCAGAAACGGATACAATTTGAAACCAAAGCACTGCAAGTAAAATACGTGTACGTGCAACACATATCGGGTTGGGAGAATAGAGATGACATGTCCGTCGAAAATTATATTTGTAATATAGTAATACAAAGAAATGATAGTATCGTAATACAAAGAAATTCTCCAGAGAATTTGAATTCTGTTCTGCCGTCCCTTTTCCAGTACAACATGGCCTCCGCGATAAAGCTAGCAAGAAAAAGTATCGTTCCAATCCTCACTCTGCCACTTCAGTTTGCTTTGGTTTTGTCTAGACCAATCATATCGTAGGAAATGGTATAGACAAAACTGTCTGTGACCCGGAATGTTTAATTTTGCTATTCTTTCAATCTTTTCATATGGGGAAGGTGGGTCTGGCTCAGGCTTTTAGTAAACCTTAACCGATTCGAAAAAACAAAAAAAAATTCAAGTATGTAAAGTGATGAAATCAACTCACAGATGGACTAAGCAGATGTGAAAGGAAATTATTTATGGTAGAAGATCGGAGGTGGCAGATATGTGCTGAGGATGTATTACATGACTCACATGACGTTGATCGAACATCAAACATACGATGCAAATATTGAACACTAATGATATTTGATAAAAATAAGAGTTTGATGATGAAAACTCTGATAATAAGAAGACTGTTTGGGATACATTTTTTACCTTGTTAATTTTTTTATTAATAAAACAACCATCTTATGATTATTAAATATCATTTTCATTGCAATTTTCATTATTTTTTAGAATGCACAAGCATTTCTTTTAAAAACTCTCGGTACATATTTTCGGAGTCTGGAAAAAAATGGGAAGAGAACAGAGAGTTCTGTCGGAGCAAAGGAGGAGACTTGGTATCGATTGAAACTGAACAAGAATGGAAATTTATTAATAAGGAGATTCAAAACCGCAGTACTACCGACGGTAAACATGAATGGGACATTGGTTTGATAAAAAGGGACACAAATTGGACTTGGGTGAGTGGAATACCGTTGACAATATGCAAATGGAGTAAATGGCAACCAAGTGGTGACGGAGATGTCGGTGAAATATGGAAGAAGTCTACTAATGGCAAACAGGGCGTTTTTAACGATCGCCCTGGCAATGTACCCACAGCTTTTATTTGTGAAATTTCCAAAGGTAGGACAGAATTAGTGTATCTCTCAGTTATAATGTACGCTATGATTTTTTGCAATTTAGCAGACCATATTTCCCTACCTGGCCTACTAAGCTAGATTGATTGGAACCCAGATTCAAATAATATCTGATTAGTTTTCTCGGTCCTTGAGGTAATTATTTATAAGTACGCAGCAGAACCTGTTTTTTCTTTTTTTTTCACTCGGATTTATGGCCTCAGTTTGTAACTTAAAGTACAGCACTTGAACTGAAAAGCGATAATAAAAACATTATTGTTAACAGAAATTATCATGACTGCAGAAATTATGAAGCTTCCGGATCGAGTCTACACGTAAAGTTGCATGAATGAAGATACAATTAAGAAATTGTTAACCAACGTTGTAAGTAACATAGCAACATTAGGCAGAGGAAAGGAAACACATGGATACGTGACAGTTTGTGTAACGACATGCAGTGAAGGTTTACTCAGCCACTATATATGTGAAATTCCCAAGAGTAAGACAAGACAAACTTATTATTTTTAATAACTGTTATTTTCAATATTGTTATTATTATTATATATATATACACCCGTTTTAAAAAAAAAAAATTTTCATATGGATATATATATATATATATATATATGAATCGCATAGCTTATGGTAAACACGCGCTCTGATTGGTCAATACGTCAACCGGAAGAGAGGGTATTTAACGTGGAATCACACTAATGCATAAAGCGATATCGCTGACGTGAGTCACCAGCAAAAGTTATTTTTGCGAACGTAAAAACGTAAATGCAGCTAGTGCTACGCAAATATGAACAAATATGAACAAATATGAACAAATTTATAGAAAATGAATGTCTTCCAGATTTTGAATTCAAATTCCAATTTTTAGAAAATTGGAGGAAACCACTCACGCTCAAAAGTACGAGAAAATGCATAGAAAAAGAATCAAAATGCCAGAGACGAAGAAAGCCAAACGCCAGATCTCGCCGAGGAAAACCAAACAAACGTTAGGAAAGAAAACCAAAACAGGTATCAATGACGAAAAAGGTCAAGCATCTTTCCCGGAAATCCAAACCATTGTAGCCTATACAGATGACGAACTGGCCTCTTTTCGAGACAACATGGTTTCAAAAAACACTAGACGGCAAATTCACTAGTTCGAGGGGTCTCAAAGCAGTCATTCAAGCGCTCCGTGATGATTTCGACCCACAGGAGATATCAGAGCTCACTGGCCACTCCAATCCGGAATCCATATCCAGCTACAGCCATAATCCTCTGGAAAAACAGCGGCGAATGTCGAATAAGTTGGCCGGCTTCAACCCAAGCACAACAACTACCAACGGCTATTCAAGTCATGCTTTACGGGAGGTTGTTCTCAATAGCTCAGCCACGCCAAGCAACACAGCAGCTACTAGTGACCTTGAGGGCAATGCCAGTCGTTCTAGTCACCTGATGGCAGGAGCAGTTGGCGGAATGTTTATTGGAGTAACTTTTAAGAATTATCCAGTAAATATTTCCATAAACTTTCAGTCCAGCATTGACACCAACGAGCGACTCCCTGCAATGAAAGAAAAACAGTTAAAATTGTGACTTTGAACCTTTTTTTTAACTATTTTTCGTCAGGTTACCGTTAAATCCCAGTCTTAATCATTATATTTTGAATACACGTTGCTTTTTATAACTGTAAAGCTCTGTAAACAGAGTAATGGACAATGGCGGTCTCGTCAAAATACACACAAGACCTTTCTGTCCATATCGTTGGTACAAATTATTTAAATCCTCATATCTTAGGCCACTGCCAGCAATTTTTTCGGCAATGCTTTGTTTTATTGGGCTATCCGCATGACCTGGGTTGTAGAGCTTTCCTCGAAAAGACAGGAGTCTCTGATGACGGTTGTCAAGATATTTCAGGTCTTCGGCGGCGTCCTTGACAGAGATTACAGAACTTCTGTTCACCAGGATTTCATCAGACAAAGCCAACCTAGACGAAAGCAGGATTCTTCGAAGAGCGATCACGTCCTCTAGGGCGTCGTGGGCATCAAAGGTGGTTTGAAATGAATATTCGTAAACATAATTCTGCCCAGGCTTTGGAAATTGACCTTCTGCGTTTTGGAGGGAATAGTGCTTGCTTTTGATGAGTGATTTTATCCGTGTCAGAGTGTCTGCGAACTGGTTGAAACTGAGCTCCGCGATAAAGTCATCGCCACCATTTCCAAGAATTATTGAAATATCAAATGTGGCGGCGTTGTGTCCAGCCAAGATTGGGCAAACGGGCTTTGTAGACCGTGTTGAAGCTGAATCTATGCTGGGCCTTAAAAAATTTAAGAACTGCTTGAGTACTTGCGATAACTCAAAGGCTTCTACTAGTCGATTATCTTTGAAAAGTCGGCGGATTCTATTGACAGTTTTAGCTGTAAGTTTGTTGACCTTTTACGCGTGAGAATCTGTGACTCTGGTTGGTAGAATATAGCATGAGAATTGTTTGTCTGACCTATCCACGGCAGCGAGTTGACATACTTCTGCTGATTTTGCCGTTGAATTCGTCACGATGACAAATAAAACAAAGTTATAAAATTTACTGTCATCAAATTTTTCCCTTTAAACTGTAGGTCTCCAAGTATATTTCGGAACTGCATTTCCGTACTGTTCTTGTTGTTGTTTCGCGATATTAGCGGTTATATCATAAGGATCAGTGATTGAAAGTTCAGAATTGTTCAACTCCATTGATGTCGCAGAAGAGTTTAGGTTCAGGCCAATGCCACTTTCATACATGGTACCTTCTTTACCCTTGTTTTTCGAGGTGTTTGTGTAATTGTGATGGAAGTCGCTTGAATGCAACTGTAGATTTCCTTGTTTGCCCTTCGATTTTTTCTTGTCCATTTTCGTATTATGGTCTAGACAGAAAAAACCTGGCTCTATGTTGAGTGACGCTAGAGTTCGAGGAACGTACCTGTAACCTAAATTTACTTGAGAGACACTGCAGGACACTCGATTATCATTGCTTTCACTTCCCCAAATTTTGGGATTCTTCGAGCCCGCCACACTGTTCAGAGACTCATTATGTTGAGAATTTGCTACAGGTGCAGGTTTGTTTATAACTGTCTGTGCTATATTCATCAGGGCTGATTGAAGATTATCTCCTTGAAGGTCTTTGCCATAGGGAAGATCTCTGACAATAATGTGAAAGCTCATTCTTGTACCGACACCATGTTTCTCTACAACCAGTATGGTCACCAAATGCATGAGGCACAATGCTTTGAATTGCAGATTTCATGTTTGCAGCTTCCCCCTTATTCTGTGCAATACAGTATGTAAAGGACTTGACAAGGTAATTCATGACTTTCTGTGACAACACTGAACTGTTAGGGAACTTACTTCGTTGGCTCAAGTTGTATAGGCGTGTTGTAAGGGATCTTTTTATGCGAACTGTATCACTCCATTTTTCCACATCATAGGGTACCTTTTGCTTTAGGTGAGATTCAGTCATTGAATCATTATTCCCGGTGTAAATTGACAATTGGACATTTGATTTAGTTGCCTTATTGGAAAGTTCAACTGCAGCTAAAGGCTCCATTGACTTTGAAGAGCCTGAATGAATTTTTCTACAGTCGTGGTCATTTGGTTGTTTTCCTGCCTTTTTAGCTTCCTCACAGGAGTGGCACATTTTGTTTTTTTGCCAATGACTGCGGCATGTCCGGTGTTAGAGTTGAAACCTCGCCCCTCGTTTCTGCCGCCCCATGTCGTAAGAACAGGCAATAGGTACCAAATTCTTCTGGTCAGGCTTGTTACCATTTTCAATTGCCTTCTCTCGTTCAAGATTTAGGAATTGCAGGCTACTATCCTCTGCTACTAGCTGTATTGCCTTTCCAGCTTCCCTTTCCCGATGTTTGAAAGTTGTTGAGTTCATTGTAGGCACATTGAGGATTGAAAGTAAATTGTTTAAATGGGTGTTGCCCACTTCTGTGTGTAAACAGCAAAGGGCAGCTCTCGTGTTCACATCAAAGGTCAATGAACCGCGTGCACCAGATCTGTGCTCTTTTGATGTTTTAATGCTGTTTTCCGCATTGCATTGGCTGCATAGAACAGTAAACCCGCTTGCCAAGCCACTGTGCTGTTCTTCAATAACATTGCCAAGAGACAAAGGCCTAGAAATATTGTAAAATACACTGTAAACTAACAGGGAAAAAAGACTCCATCCACAACATTTGTTACGTTCTTTTATATGATAATGGTGTAAAATATGCTATAGTGCAGTTAAAAATAGTGATAATTTACCGTAATGACGAAATGAGCATTCCTTCAGACCATCTGTAAGGGTTTCTAAGTCCACCAGTCTGGATCCTTGTGGCAGGTTCGCCTTCCTCTTAGCTTTATTTTGCTGATGGGAATCATGGTAGGAGACAATAGAACAGGTAGGCCGATAATTAGGACAAGCTTAGCAGGAAAATCTTACCAAAAATTGAGACTTCCGAATAAACAAAAATGTACTTACCTCACGTGCTCGTGTCATTCGTTTTGCTGGGGGTTCGTTTTCCTTGGATATGTTATCATACTGGAGCCTCCTTTTGGAATTCCACGTTTTGAACCCTTCGTGTAACCTTTTCATTTTTGTTTCTGTTCTGGTTTCGATCGCTTCCACTTTCCGAAAGCGACCTCACGCATTACGGATGTTATGTAAACTTCTGGTATTTGACTGTCAATATTGGGCTCATTACTGGAAAGTATCGATGCCGTTTCACTCTCGTGAAGTAAACTTCGCGATTATGAGACAAAAATTGTGCACTCGCGTGAAGCCGCCATGTTTGTTTACATATTTGATGCCATTTAAACACGAAGGCGCGCTTTATAAGGAACTGTTCTCTGGGAAGACCTAGGCTCATTTGTAACTCACTGTTGACGTGTGCGGGTCAAATTTAAATGCTAGTAGACGGAAAAAAGGAGCTAATGAGATATCTATTTTTTACTTCCACCAGCATGGTGGCATGAGGTAACGTGCGAACCACCTACTTCGATCTCAAATTTACCACCACAAATAAAGACAGTTTCCATTGGAGAAAGGAAATACAAATCTCAAAAATTCTTGTATTGTGATGAAGATATAAAACAACTTTGAGGAATGCACCTGCCGTTCACTGCTTTGTATTATCTGTAGCTCAAGCTGACTTGACTCTAAGAGTTCTACATCACACGACGGTTGATTGACAAATGGTCCAGTGGGACCTAAGGTTCCTTTTATAGCGCTCCTTCGAGTTTAAAAGCTCGCGCCATTTTCTTACCCACTCTTCGCGCGGCCAAAAACCCTATTGAGGACCCTCAATAGAGGTGTCTGCTGAAAAAAGGTTTGTTTATAAAGGGAAAAGTAAGACATTCATTTCTGGACTCGGCTTAATGACGGCCTATGACAGGGTGTCCGCTTAAGTGGGGGTCCACTTAATTGTAGTGGTCAATACTAATTGCAAAGAATCGTCATTCCAACTGAAGTGTTAGGGAAATAACGCGCGATAATCCAGTATTTTGAGGCGTGTTATTTCAACATAAATATTAGAATTTGTGATTTATGTCTGCAAATATAAATGTCAATTTATCGTTTTACAAAATAAATACGTACGAATTGCAGATTGATTTGATTCTCGCTTAGAGGTATCAATTTTTATTTCTTTGTTTGTTACGTACTATCTTTTCTCCTTAATGGAAAATGTGCAAAGAACAGAATGAACTGAACATTATATATGTACCTGGAGAATACGCGAGAGCGAGGCTAGAAATAATTACCTCAGTTCTCTTTTGTTAACTTTGAAATAATTAAATTTCCTTTCTTTTTTTTTTTTTGGAAAAAAAATTATATATATATATATCAGTTCTGATTTTGCAATTAAATTGATATTGTTAACAAAAAGTCCATCTTTTTTTTACATGCGTAAAGCTGTGGTTGACAAAAAATGAATCAGTGTTTCATTGAATAATAGTAATATTCAGAATAGACCTATATATTTTCTTTTTGTGAATGATTTAGTACCGCTGCATTTTATTTGTAATATTTTTACAGCAGATTCATCTTCCAAACAAAACTATTCAGAGGGCCAACTGCCATATAGTAAGAAGAGTTTTTCATTATAATGACGTAAATGTGTCCCACTTGCAAGTACGATAATTAATCCGTTTTTAGACAAGCTAACCTACAAAATGTAATCTGATAAGTGGCGAGACCCAAAACCTTGCATTTGTAACGGTGCTAAGTACAAAAGTTGCAATTTGAGCAAGGATGACGCAAAGAAAAGCCATAAAACAGAACTCAATTTAAGCCTCGTTCTAATCGATGTATTACGATTCTTATAGAGAAGTAGCTGAGGTGTCTCTGAGATAGGCTGTCAAAGTGGAGAAAAAAAAATAAATAAATAAAAAAGCTCAGAATGACTCGAAACGGCTAGAATTTTGTACAATAAAAGTTTGGTGAAAAATATCGGTCACATTTACTAAAACTGCTAAGAACAAAACAAAATCTCTTTTTTTCTGAAACTACAGACAACTTTAGCAAAACAAAACAGGACCTCGTTGCAGTCATTTCTGGTGGCGTTGAGGTAACCAGAGGACTTGAGGAGAACATAACATTAATTGCCTCACTGTCATATGACCCGGAAGTTGCACATGGCAACCGATCAGGAATGAACTTTACCTGGCATTATGGTAATATCACAGCAGAGCGGTTCAACAAACAAGTGGAGTGGAAAGCGAAGAAAGGTTTCTTTACTACAGTAAACGAATCAGCTATAAGTTATTATGGAAAAGCATCTGGCGAAACAATTTCCTTGAACAGGGAAGCTTTGTCTCTTAATCAGACCTACATAGTTAAACTGGAGGTGACGAAGGACATTCGCATTTCCACCGTTTATCAAGTAATCCATTTGTTAGAAGGAGACCCTCCAAAAATATATCAAAGGTTAGAGATTTACTTTTTCTTTTAAAGCTTTTAGGTTGTTCGTTTTGTTTTTGCTGTCGTTTTTGCTGCCGTTGTTTATACCTCTATTTATTCTTGACCTTGAATTTGCTCTTTAGTTTCGCTGCTGACACCTCCGCTGTTCTTTTCTTCCTGATTTCTTCCTTATTTTGTTAGTATTCGTTGTTTCTGCTGTCTTCGTTTTTTATAGCATTGTTGGTGCTGTTAAAGATGTTGTTGTTGCTGACATTGCCGTTATTGTTTGTAGTAGTTACTTCATTAGCAGGTGCTCATATCAATGTTACATCACAGATACTGTCGCTCCTATTATTCATAACTAACATGCTCTCGTCAGACAACAGGAGTTCAAAACCCTTTCTTTGCTGAGTGATTGTCTAATATTTTTTGCTTCCACCTAGATGTTTCTTTAACTGCCAACCTAAAAAGAGTCCCTTGGTTAAACTTGGAGTCCAATCTTTATGCCAGGGATTACAGTGTTCTAGAATATCTTCCTTTGAATGGATGCTCTACCAGCAAAACAGCACTATTACCTGGCAAAGGAGACATAATTTACGAAACATCACAAGTACATTACTGAATTCAAGCAATTTTGTTATCAAAGGAGGTTCCCTTACTGGTGGAAGCAAGTATCGCTTGGTACTAATCATTACAACTACCGACGATTTATGGGGAATGAGTACTTACGACATTATCACGGCATTACCCCCCACAGAGGGGAACTGCTCGATCACTCCGGTAAACGGCATCTCACTGAAAACTGATTTTAATCTGAGCTGTAGCAACTGGGAAAGTGACAGCACCCCTCTGTCCTACGAGTTTCAATACAGGCTACAGAACGGTCTTTACAGTGTGTTATATCGTGGCGCTAACAACACCATAAGTGCTAAGATACCGCCTGGGAACAAGGCAGATAACTTTGTTGTCAAGTTCATCGCTACAGTAACTGACAACTTTGGAATTTCTGCTTCCCCAGTCCCTTTGACAGTCCAAGTAGGTCGATAATTATTGATTTGATTTCTAGCATGAGATGAAGTGGGAACAAACTAACCCTTTTTAGTTTCTATTAATTATGACTAAGAAGCTCCATTTTAAAGGGGTAAAAGGTTCTAGAGACACTAAGGTGCTGCGTCGTGGAGAGAGTGTAACAAGAGCTCCTTTAAAAACTCTTTACTGTGGCCAAGTTACATTATCAACTCTGTTAATAAAACCAAATTTGTTTTTTTAACTCAGTTCGTGAGCGGGCGGTGCAAAATCCTGCGATTTCATTGGTTCCGAGAGCGGGCAGTATTCTCCCGTCCGGCCCACTCATAGCGAGCAGTATCCTTTCCGTTGCGTGTTGAGTCGATCGCCCAGTATATCCTTAGCTTCGTTGTAGAATTTCATCAATATATTTTGTTCTATCGGCTGGTTAGCATTTGTAAGCTAGTCAGAGATTTCGGTAACGACCTTTAGCCAATAACTTCATAATTCCCTCCCTGCTTTTCAGATGGATTGACAAGCGGCCTACAAGAATCGTTTGTTAATCCAATAATCCTTCTCAAAAAATAACTAAGAAAGTTAAAACGAGAGGTACTCGAAGTTAACAATTCTATCGGTTCTACTGCTTTTATCTGTTTAAAATCAAAACTCTACAGAACAATTTGGTCGTTGTAAAACGTTGAATAAATGTTTGAGTTCTACTATGAATTAATTTTCGCTAATTCTTTGCAAGTTCCAGAAATCTCGATATTTTTACGGTACATTTTACGACAGAAACCGAAGAAATTCGTTGACTGAAATTCGCATTACACCTCCTTGTGTCTACCTGGAAAAAGAAACATGTCATTTGGCTTCAATTTTTCGGTGGAAGAAATATTTCATAGACGCCATTACAGCAAGCAAACAAGCAGACTCTGACAGCTTCAAAATAAACGTTTCAATTTACTTACAATTTGACTTTCCTCGAAATTTAAAACTAAACAGGGATAACTCCTCGTAGATTAATCGTCGTTGGAGGAGAAGAATTCTTTCCGTAAATTTAGTGAGGAGTTTACATCTTAAGACAAGTCAAAATACTTTGTTTCTATTAAAAGTTTCAGCGGGCTTAATTTTTTTGTTACGCGCTATCTAATTGATAGGCGTCAGATCGTGACAGATACATATAAAAAATGTTTCAACAGTTGCTTGGAGGTCTTTTAAATCACCTTATCAGTACGCAGATAAAACTGTTTCAGTAAAGCCTTTCTACTTAAATTGCATTACCTTTGTTTTCTCTTTCATCTACTCACTAAAAAAATGTTCGTTTATGGAGGATCTTGCTGGGAGTTACAACCCTTAGTTGTTTGGGTTCTTTTACGAGCATTTCGTTGAGTTTAACAAAAAAAATATTAATGCTATTCACCATTGGGTGAGTCCGTATTTGGAAAAACTGTGCCCTCTGTCTTGGGTATCCAAGACCTTGGGAATAACAAGTGAATAACAAGTCTTTATACTGTCAAACTCTCTTTAGGCATGTAATCACGTCGATACCTGCTTTGACCTTTTTTCAGATCGAGCCATATCAGCAAGGAAACCCAGATGGTATCGCAAACCTTCTCGTGGCAAGTTTATTCAACGAATCCATCAACAGCGAAAACCTGAGAGAAGCGGCGCTACGTGCAAATTCTGTCATACAATCAGTTTTGCAAGAACCCTCAATAGATTTGCAGGAGAGATACAAGGTATTTTTAAAATCCTAATACATACTAAAATAGTGAAACAAATCTAGTTCATCATAATCTTAGAATCCAAGAAACAAAGAGTTTTCCTGGAGAAAACTAAGAATAAAATTGTATCGAAATTCATATATCAAAACATCAACTTTCAAAGAACAAACAATTATATTCACTAAGTGTATTAGCATATTATCTTTAGTAAATCAAAGCCTCAAATGTTCAATTTCTGAAATTTTGTGATGCTCAAGATCATGGCTTACGTGTTTTATGTCTTCTTTACATTTTTCTTGCGCCGGAACAAAGAGGGCTTGTTATGAATAGAATGTAAACGCTGTCAGTCTTGAGTTTAATCTCAAACGAGTACTTTGAGTGTCTTAAAAAATTAACTTTAAAATATATTTCATTGGCGTAAATAACCAGTACACATCCCTTAGTTTCAGCTTGGACGTATGTTCGAACTAGCGATGCGTTAGGAGCAGTCACATACTTGAAATTATATCATTTTGATGGTTGTTAGTAGCAAAACCATCAGGAGACCTAATACTTTGATTGTAAACTACCTTTAAAAAGGATTTTTTTTTCGGAACGAGCCTC
Source organism: Stylophora pistillata (assembly GCF_964205215.1). NCBI lineage: Eukaryota > Metazoa > Cnidaria > Anthozoa > Scleractinia > Pocilloporidae > Stylophora > Stylophora pistillata. Next base: position 7,622,760 of record NC_142520.1, read on the forward strand.
AGGTGTAGGATATAGTCTATTTTCTTGATTCTTTCCCGCCTAAAATAACCTTCAGTTGTACATGTTTATTACTTTCAAGTTAATGGACTACATCCTTCTAAAATGTTCTTCCTTGGAAGCGAAAAATGCCATGGAGCTGCTTCAAAGCTCATCAGTTATCGGCTCTGCTCTTCAGGTTTTGGATAAAGTGAACCATGTGTCACTGGTAAGATACATAATATTGCTTTGGATGGGACACAACTGAGAGAATGACACATACATGTATATTTTATATTAATGTTTGAGTAACTTTGGTCGCTATGTCGATTTTTATAGCCAGACAGTCTCAAAACCCAACAGCAACAACAACGACAAAGATTGAAAAAAAAAAAAAAAAAAAAGAAAAAAAAAGAAATAAAACCAAAAAACCTAAGCTACACGGGATAGTCAAGAGTAGGAGATTTTTAACTGTTGTACCGGTTGCTCGAGGTGGTTTTTCCGAGTAGCAAAGTCATCGATTCTTTTAGAGGCTGAGAGTTTCTAAAGGAACTGTGGTGCTGCGTCGGTCAGGGTGACAGGGTAATTTGGTTATATCAACTAAGTTGAGATTGTAAATTAGCCACCGTAACGAATAAAAAAGCTGACGTTTCGAGCGTTAGCACTTTGCTATGACGAAAGGCTAACTCAGCTTCTTCATTCGTTTCGGTGGCCAATTTCTAATTTCGACTTAGTTGATATCACAAAATTACTTAGATTCTTTTAAAGCTTTCGTATCTCGTTCTTTACACTGGTGGCAACGGTGGGATCGCATGGAGTAGTTCGTCCGGAAACGAAATTTTATCGTTATGAATCTGTTCTGAAGCTCCGTGCTGGGGTACCCAACAGTCGAACACTTTTCTAGCAATGGTCCCAGACTTCTGATTCCTAAGTGGGTACAATTAAAGCCACTTGGAGAAATGATCGACCACCACTATACAGTACCGGTATCCTTGAGAGCTCAATGGGTATTCCACCATATCCATTGTGACCAACTCCCCAGGGCGACTACTGATAATTGGTAGCAGCAGAGCTCTTTTTGCAAAAACTGGGTTTTTCCTCCTCTGGCATGGCAAGTAGTTCCTGCACCATTCTATGTCCAGAGACATATGCCGCCAGAAAAACCTCTCCTTGATCCTAACAGAAGTCTTGGCATTACCAAAATGGCCCAAGTTATCGAGCAACCTCAGAAGAACTCTGAAGTAAGGTTTCGGGAAACAACTATCTGTCCTCAGCCCGGTTCCCAATGCCTCTACGCCTAAGGATACCGTCTTTCTCACACTCAGGTTTAGCCACTCTTTAACAATGCGAAAGCCCTGAGCTCCACGTCGTCCACGCTTTGCGGAGGGGAAGCTTTAGACACCAACAAAGATTTGATTTGGGAAAGTGTTGGGCAACTGTCTTGTTGTTGTCTGACAAAATCGAGAGACCATGCTTCCTGTTCCACAGTATTCACTCCTTGGACTCTACTTAAGGCATCTGTAACTGTATTCCTGCTTCCCGCGATGTGGTGAACTTTGCACTGAAACTCTCTGAATTTGTCGACCCATCTACACAATCGACCACTGTGTTCTTTAGCTCGGGTCAGTAGCCTCTGCAGAGATGATCAGTGAACAAGTCAAACTCGCGTCCAAGCAAATATGGACGTTAGGCTTTTAAGGCCTCAATCACCGCAAGGAATTCCTTTTCCGTGGTTGAATAATTGCCTTCGAACTTGTTGAGTTTCCGTCCACCAAAAGTCACTGGTCTTTTACTCCCACTTGCGTCAGACTGCTCCAGAACGAAACTCACTGCTCTGTCAGAGGCATAGCAGGGAACAGTAGAGCGTCGCAGCCTATCCGGGAGTTTTAAGGTCACTGATAAGCACAGAATTTCCTTCAGTTGTTCGAAAGCACTGTCACACTGAGGTATCCACACAAGTTTGGATTTGTTGAGGAGAACATGAAGTGGAACTGCCATATGGGCAAAATCCTTCACAAATCTCCTCCAGAATGTACAAACACCCAGAAACCGGCGAAGATCAGCTTCATTTTTAGGGACTTTCCAATCACAGTGTAACAAGAAAAGCTAATCAAATTCAAAGACAATACCCTTTGTTTAGTGTCTCAAATATGGCCATAAAAGGATATTTTGAAACAGTAGCTTTAGAGCCAAACAATGACTTATTAATTCACGAGGAAAATTCAAACTCGCTACCATTACAATAGCGAAATTTACGAGGTAAATTCGAACATAGCCGATTACTGCACAAGCGCGAAATTTGAATATTTGGCAAAGGCGCGTTTATGTCAAATGTTACCCTGGGGAGGAGGACGGAGTTACTTTTCGTTCAAGGTCACTTGCTACTCAGGGAGGGTTGGTCAAGACACAGAATGACGCAACTGAGAGACTGTCAAAGAGTGGTGAAACCAAATGAAATTTGAATCAGTGTGAATGGTCACGAATGAAACTTGTTTGACTTAAACTCATTCCGTGAAACTGACCGGCAGCCCGGTTCCACATCTCACAATGTTAAGCCGCAGCAACAAGAGCTATTTTTTGCTTGCGATGGAGATGCAGCTTTTTCTAAATTTGTCGCGTCGCCAGCGCGCAGTGCAAATCAGCCGTGTAGCCACCCTCGCGCAACTGCTGCGATGGTGACAGCTACTACATTGCTGAAAAAATCGCGAGAAGTTCAAAGTGAACTTTTCGTGACAAAATCACAGACTTTGTCACCCGTGTAGCCGTATTGACGAAGTTTTTCATCTTCTGGGAAAAAGAACAAACAAAAAGCAAAAACCGAGATGAATTTTGAATTCTTGGAGAGATGAATAACTGAATGCCACTGAAGGTTTTATGTGCCATGAAGACGGCATCTGTTTTTCCAGACGGCAAGATTTGTCTTCACTCTCCAGATCTCAAACGACATTTTCCACCGACAATCTTTATTACTTATGAAGATTGTCACCCAGAATTCAGCGACATATCCTGGACTTTTATTGAGACACTGGCGCTAAATTTAAAAGCTAATGAGAGAATGATTGTCAAACAATAAAAGAAAAGGGCTGAAAATGTCGAGGAAGGCTTACGTTCTATTCGTTTACGGATAAACTACTTTTCAAATGCTACTTTTACCATATGGCTTTTAGAGAAGAAAGTTTAATTGAACAGTGCATCATTCTCACTTTGCTCTTGCGCTTTCAGAAGAGGTCGCAAAATTGCCTTGAAAATGTTAGCATTCTGCTTGTATAAGAATTCGATCTCAGCGCACTTTCAGGCGTAATTTATCTTCATTCAATTGCTAGATTTCTATTTTACCATACGTTTATTTTTATTTGACATTCTAGAAAGCATTTTAGAACATAGCTAGCAGAGTGGTGCAATCAAATTCATTATACGTAAGCGTGCTCAAAATCCCGATAGTGTACGCTGATAGCGTCAGCAAATCCGACTTCGCCAGAATTTTTTTTTTCGCGCGAGCGACCATTGCTAGTGCGGGGAAAAAAATACATTTCGCGACAATAATGGATACAAACAGAAACTCGGCCTGCTAGTCTGAAAACGAAGACAATGTTTCGACCTTTTTCCCATGGGGTTGAGTTCTTAAATGAGACAGAAAAAGAGAAAAACAAAGGAAAAGGAGACTCGGAAACAGCGCCGTCACGATTCGCTTCAACTGATATTGTTGTCCGTTTTTCGCGTCGCATTTGATGCACAATTCCACCGGCTATGTTCTGAAACAATTGGTTCATGCTTTCAGCTGTGCACTATCGAGTTATGGAGCACGTGGGAAGTTTGGAGAGCACTCAAGAAGCTAGCGTTGCCCTCGGCTATCGCCTCGGGCAACTCTTACGCTTCTTTCGTGCTCTCGAAACTTCCCGCGTGCTCCATAACTCGATAGTGCACGCTAAAGCATGAACCAATTGTTAAATAAAAATTTTCAAGGGATTTCAAACTTTGGAAGTAGTCGCAAAACGCGAAATTTGTCCTTTGGAGTCTCCCACGAGAATACAAGTGACCTATTTTAAACTTCCCGCGAGAATATCAATATCTGCTAAGCTCCACCTCCGCAAACAATCGCGCACTCGCCGCCTAATTAGTATTAGAACATAGCTAGCAGAACCGCGCAATCAAATTCAATATTTGTAAGCGTGCTCAAAATCCCGATAGTGCACGCTGACAGGGTCAGAAAATCGCTTCGCCAGAAATTTTTTTTTCGCGCGAGCGGCCGATTGTTCGCGCGGGAAAAATAATACATTTCGCGACAATAATGGATACAAACAGAAACTCGGCCTACTATTCCGAAAACGAAGACAATGTTTCGACCTTTTCCCTCGGGCTAGAGTTCTTAAATGAGGCAGAAAAAGAGAAAAACAAAGGAAAAGGAGACTCGGCATCAGCGCCGTCACGATTCGCTTCAACTGATATTGTTGTCCATTTTTCCCGTCGGATTTGATGCACAATTCTACCGGCTATGTTCTAAAAAAATTGGGTCATGCTTTCAGCTGTGCGCTATCGAGTTACTGATCACGTGGGAAGTTTGGAGAGCACTCAAGAAGCTAGAGTTTCCCTCGGCTATCGCCTCGGGCAACTCTTACGCTTCTTTCGTGCTCTCGAAACTTCCCGCGTGCTCCATAACTCGATAGTGCACGCTAAAGCATGAACCGATTGTTAATTAGAACATAGCTAGCAGAGTCGCGCAATTAAATTCATTATACGTGAGCGTGCTCAAAATCCCGATAGTGCACGCTGATAGCGTCAGCAAATCCGACCTCGCCAGGACTGTTTCTTTTCGCGCGAGCGGCCATTGTTAGCGCGGGGAAAAATAATATATTTCGCGACAATAATGGATACAAACAGAAACTCGGCCTACTAGTCCGAAAACGAAGACAATGTTTCGACCTTTTCCCTTGGGCTAGAGCTCTTAAATGAGGCAGAAAGAGAGAAAAACAAAGGAAAAGGAGACTCGGAAACAGCGCCGTCACGATTCGCTTCAACTGATATTGTTGTCCGTTTTTTGCGTCGCATTTGATGCACAATTCCCCCGGCTATGTTCTGAAACAATTGGCTCATGCTTTCAGCTGTGCACTATCGAGTTAAGGAGCACGTGGGAAGTTTGGAGAGCACTCAAGAAGCTAGAGTTTCCCTCGGCTATCGCCTCGGGCAACTCTTACGCTTCTTTCGTGCTCTCCAAACTTTCCGTGTGCTCCATAACTCGATAGTGCACGCTAAAGCATGAACCAATTGTTAATTGAAATTGAGGCGGTAACTTGACAATGCTTAAAAAACTATAAAAGCTTTTAAGATATGATCCGTGCAAATATATTTAACAATCGTTCTAGAATGCATGTCGGAACATGGGTGCACGTTACTCGCATTCACTCCCATCGATGTTAAAATAAGCCAACACATTGGTTTGGACGACGAAGAATGTTGAAAGGGAACTAAAAGAAAAACCATCTAATTACACGCGGCCGCTTCATAAGAAACGATTAAAACAATAGATGGTTATTTTCTCACCTCCCTGATAAGAATGATCTATTGACAAGTCTCAAGCGATGCACTAAACGCAATCGCTTTGTTTAAGTTATCCATGAATGAACACAAGACACAAAATGATGGTAACTACACCCAAGTATCGTCCTTGGTACCGAAACCCTTCCATCTCACCCGATACTCTTTACGTCCGTCAGTGGAACGCACAGCCAGAATTTTTGGGACTTCGTAGTACTTCGACATTTTTTCGCAACAACGAGATCTAATTTTGATAAAGCTCAGTTAATGATCACTTAAAAATAGCTGTCTTTCTGGGCACGCACCGAAAGAACATAAAATTATCACACGGCAACAATAGTAGCTTTAATTATGCGATGTTCTGTTGTCGACAAATAGGAAGGCGGAGTAACTTAAAACTATCTCCTCTTAGTTAAATGCCGCGGGGGCCACCAGAGTTTTCACTGGAAGACTAAAGTAGAACGACAACCCTCAAATATCACTGATTTTTTTAACCCACAACAATGGCCCATTTCTTGATACGGACTATATCCAATTTCCCTGGTTGTGGTCTTATCCCATCCTTGTCAATGACATGACCAAGGAACCCGACTGAGCTTGTTGCAAACGAGCAGTTCTTGCCAGATAGCTTAAAATCAGCTTTCCTGATCGTTTGCAATAACCTCCCAATGCCTTCTAAATGCTTTTCAAAGCCAGAGGGAAAACAAATCACATCATCCAAGTAAGCCATAACATCATTGGTATCCAACACTTGCAGCATGTCCTCGATCACAGCCTGGAACATTCCTGGGGCCCTCGCAAGCCCAAAAAGCAACCGACAATACTGAAACAAAGAAAAACTAAGAACAAAACAAGTCATTCTTAGTGATTTATTGATCTTACATTAACTAAATCACCACAAAATATCTCTACAAAGGTCAACGAAAACAAAATTCAAAGTAGCCAATTTCAGCCGCTCAACCTAATTTGCACTCCACAGAATATCTCCTTGATTGCGGTCCGTTCGATGACGTCCCTTTTATGGTCTCTCGCCCAGAAAAAAGACGTAGCAGATATAGACCTGACAACTAAGTCAGCAGAAAACTTGGCTTTGTGTTTAAATAGCGTGTTGAAGGCAGCAGCCGTGATTGCTTCAGAGGATTCAAAATCAAGTTTTCAAGAACAGGTATTGTAGTGTACATTTAGGTGGTGTCGACAGGTCTACGAATTAAATAAACACTCTTTTCTAACGTATCCATGTGTGCCAGCAAATTCTTCTTTTTTCTCTTTCCACCTTATGGTCATTATCATTGGTGAGTGGTCTACAGCAGATTGCTGTTGACTTCACCGTCACTCCTTTCCTCTTTCAGATTTCGGACCTTTTTGTTTCAAACTTTTGACAATTCATAATTTGTTTATATTCTATGTTTATATGTGTCATTTCTGCAGGGTAAGATGTTGGTGAAGATTTCGATGAAGGTCCTCGAAAACGTTACAGATTCAATGCTGGTCTTGACTGTCCCTGATGAAAAAGCAATAACAATCACAGCGGGGAAATTGTCCATGAAACTTGGAAGATATAGCCTCCAAAGACTTTCAGGACTGGAAATAAAAGCAGGACAAGGGCGGTTTATGTTACCGTCTGAAAACCTGTTGATAGTCTCTGGAGTAAATAAAACAAGTTTTGTAGATGCTAAGGTAGGTATTTATGCCCTAAAGGCAAAGTTAATGTATTTGTGGCGAAATCAGGAAAGTATTTGTCAGCAAATAGCGACGCCAGTGAAGTCAAAGTAATAAAGTAGCACACTGAGTACCCTGAGGACTGCTTATATCCAGAAGCAAATCTAATTCCTTATTTTTCTTTTGACTTGTTCAACTCTAACACTTGGTATAGCAAAGGAATCGAATCGAGTCAAGCTTGATTTTTTTAATATCCCCTTAAATAGATTATAAAACTAAGTTAAAAACAGCATCAAGTCTCTCAAAATCCTTAGTCGTCGCTTTTCACTCTGGCCCGAGATTCTCGCTTGCAAATGTTTAAAAACAAATGACCAGGCAAATAAAATTGTATATTTGGTTCATTGTTTTCCAAATATATATTTATACATATAAGTAGAAAGTGCTGTTTTGGCCTTCTAGTCCTCATCAGCGCATTAGCTTACGTTTAATAGTAGGACGAAATCCCTTGTAAAAACAAACCAACAAACAAACGAGGCTGAAATGATGTTATTCTTTTAGATGCTATCATTCTCTTTCAACCCTTACACTTGGGATGGCACAAAGGAGCGAGTTGGCTCTGATGTTGTAACCCTGCAGTTAAAAAACAACTACAGTGAGCCTATTAAAGTATCAAATCTCCCAGAAGACATTGTCGTCATAGTTACGCCATCGAAACTTCCAAAAAAATTTATAGAGAAGTCATGGTATTTCACGAAATATGATAATATACGTTTCCACGAGATAAACGTCAAACATGAAAACACCTTGCTAATCCTGGAAATAAAACCTCAAGACCCAACTCTACATCTGTTTGTTTATATGCGTTTTGGTCAGCGGCCAACATCTCAATACCACGACCTTAATGCCACAATCTCTCAAGACAAAAGGTGTGTTTGGATGCTACGTGCGCGTGACAAAAGTCAAGAACAAACAGTCTGCTCCTTTAATCCACATGCACCGATACAAGTTCTGGCTGAGCATCCAGGGAAATACTTTCTTAGCGTAAAAAATGCCAAAGCCACAATGAAGTTATCTCACAAAAGACAGAAAAGATCTTGTTTTGGAGAAAAGCGAGGGAAGCGCTCCTGCGTCGAGGTCAAAGATCCACCACCCACCCCACACCAGGATGAAAATGTCCCTGTGATTCCAGCTTATGATTCCACAACAGATGAGAACTACACTCTGAAGGTGGCCTTAGGTAGTTGTGTTTACTGGTCAGGAAAATTTGACAAGTGGATATCATCTGGCTGTCGGGTAAGTGAAAAGTTAAAATTGAATGTTAGGACAATAATTATTACTATAGTTTTGCATTGCTTTCAACACATTTCAGATAAGTCGTTCCTTTCTTAGTAATCTTTGAAAAATTATTAAGGTATTGTAATAATCTTCACTCACGATGCTTATCATTGTATTCAGGCCAAACGTTGTTTTGATAACATTTTCCGTTGGTTCTGCTATCGTAAAAAGTCGAATAAATTTCATAACCAACAAAAGCTTAGCAGCACCTTAAAAGAGGAAGATACAGAGTGATAAGTAGCGCCAGCCAAAATCATTCTGATATATTTAATCAGTTACATCTTCCTTTTAATTGATAATTCTAGGTTTTGGCAGCATCAGACCGATTCATAAACTGTAGCTGCAATCATTTGACATCATTTGGAGGAAGTCTATTAGTTGAACCGAATCCTATTGACTTTGACGAGGTTCTAGTCCAGTTCCAGCAGTTACCGGAGATTGGAAATATTGCAGTAATTGTGGCTATGGCGGTGGTTCTGTTGTGTTATGCGTCTGCAGTTGTTATCGCAAGGAAATTCGACAAGGAAGACGCGAAAAATGTAAGTAAAGAACCAGATTTTGCTTGTGACCATTATTTTCACGGGGTTTGCTCTCCAGTACACTGTATAATTGGTTACACCCAAGATCTTATTGTAAATTCGAACCTCCAACTGCTAAACATTATGTTGTGAATAAGTCATGAACATTTGCTAATAGATGAAGATAACAACTCTTGTACTTGATAAGTTTGAATATTATCATTCCCTATTTACTGGATAATGTTTCGATATAAAGGGTAGAAATTACATATGGATCACGGTTGGGAGAACCAAGGCTTTTATTTATTTTTTCTTACATTATTTGCTTTAAAGACTAGTCTTGATGAATTTGTTGATGGTGAATTAATAGTCAATTAGATTAAACCGTCTCTAATATTAATTAGCTAGTCATGTAAATCAAATCTTTTTCATTTTTTGTGTGTTTTTTTTTTTAAGGAGGAATTCCCGATCCACCTTCCATCTTCTTCAAACAGTACGTGTGAATACGAAATAGTGATTACTACTGGTGCGTGGAAAAATTCGGGTACAACTGCTCATGTTGCTTTGGAGATTTACGGTTCTGACGGAAAGAGTGGAATTCTTCATCTCAGCCAAGAAGAGCCTGGTGCAGTTAATATGTTATTTTCTCGAGGTCATTCCAATGTTTTTGTATTTTATGTTAATAAATCACTTGGTTCGATTCAAGGACTACAGATTGGTCATGATAATTTTGGAAATAGTCCTTCGTGGTTTCTTGAGGAAATTCTGATTCGGGACGTACAAACTAACCAGTCGTGGAAATTTATGGCGAGTCTGTGGTTTGCTCTTGAGCGGGGAGATGGGCGCATCGAGCGAACAATCCACAAGGCCTCAAATCATCTGGATTTCAGCAGTGAAGTTGCAAGACGTTGGCGAAGAGGCCTCGCGGAGTGGCATATTTGGATTTCAGTTGCAGCGAAACTACGAAGAAGCCGCTTTACAAGAGTACAGCGGCTTTCTTGCTGTCTGTCAGTGCTTTTGACATCCATGCTTGCTAACGCGATGTTCTATAAGTTACAAGGAAATTACGAACAGCCTATCCAAGTTGGACCAATTAAAATGTCGTGGAGACAAGTTGTGACTGGCATTGAAAGCGCACTTGTTGTGGCACCCATAAACATTGTCATAGCGTTATTTTTTCAGAAAGGAGCTGAAAAGTGTGCAACAAACAACGGCTATTGTCATAAAGGCACCCTTATCACTGGTATTGCTTGGTTTTTGTTCTTCTGTTCTTGTACTGTTTCGGCTGCGTTTTCAATCTTCTACAGTCTAATTTGGGAAAAGAGTATCAGCGAGCAGTGGCTATCTTCGATGCTTATCTCATTCGCCCAGGACGTAACAATCAAGGAACCAGTAAAGGTGTTCTTCACAGCTCTAACTATTGCAACCATTTTAAGGATAAAGGCAAAGAGATCAAAAGTACATGCCTCTGAAAGCCCTCAGCAGGCTAAAGCTGAGTACTCTAAACAAAAGTTTTGGGCACTGCAATTATCAGATGTGGAAAAGATGAGGAGACAACAAGCTAAGAAACAGAACCTGACACGTTACTTCACAGAATTGGTTGCATACCTGGTCTTCGTTTTCTTGCTAATGGCAGTGTGCTATGGAAATAGAAATGATCATCGGTACTTGATGACGAAATCAATTAGAGATGGACTACCAAGCTTCAGCAGGGTGAGTAGAGGTTATTTGATTTTGATTACTATGTTGGTGAAATTTCCGCGTTTGATTGATCTTACGGCTTTTATTCCTATGAGATTGACATTCTATCAACATTTGAACTCTCAATATTCTTTTGTCCATTCTTCCCTCTTGCTGCTACACATTTCCTTGTTAATTAGTTACAAGAATTTGGTGTTAGATCAAGGCTTCAAATTTTACATGATATCTTTGAGCATTCTTATTACCTGTTTACTGAATAATGAATCGATATCTTGGGGAGAAGCTCTATGTTAATCACTTCTGGGAGTTACAAGGTTAAAGGAGGAGATTCAAAAAGTGGCTGCTAACTCATACAAACATCGTTGAAATAAATAAATAAAAATTAATTTTTGAAGGAATGGGGTGTAATGTGAAATAGAAATAATTTTGGGAATTAGAAATAATAGTTTAAAAATCGGGCTTAAACATACTTACTCGTCTGTGTGGATCGAACTTCTCATCTATTCATACAGCTAAACGTATCAACCAAACGAAATATATCTAATCCGACGATCTTCTATTAATTCAGGTGAAAAACAACACTATGTACTGGAACTGGTTACAGAAAGTTTACATCCCAGGAGTGTTTTCCGGCAGATGGTACAACGGTCAAGAGGAGAAGAAAACAGTGTATATTGGTAATAAACACTCTCTTCTTATCGGCATGGCTCGAATAAGGCAACTCAGAGTGAAATCGAGTAAGCGTTTCCTTGTTTGTTAGTTTAATTATTTATTCATTAATTGTCTTGGATTTTAGTGACAAGGCTATTTACACATGCACACTTATTTTAACACTTTATAGTCACACACGTACAACCCGCTCTGATAGTGAAATAATAGTGTCAAATCTCTCGGCTTCTGACCATTCTAACAGTTGGTGACTAGTGGAAAGCTGCGTTTTTTATTCAACGTAAAAGTTACAATCGATAAACGGCATTCCTCTCCCCCTTAGGTAAATTCTAAGGGTTCTACAAGTATCTTTTATTTGTCATAACAGAGATGTCTTTTTTAAAATTACGATTGAAATGATGCAAACCGCAGAGTACAACGAACACCAAAACAAGCTTCTTTGGTAACAATCCTTTGTTTTTCAAAATGCAGCACAGTGTAAAGTCCCACGCTATATCGAAGAATGTTTCGAGGGATACTCGATAGAGAACGAAGACAAGGCCGCGTACAATAAACCAGGCTGGAGGCCTGTTGAGAATGTTACGAGGAATGACGAGTTGCTACGTCTTTGCCCGAGGCCATGGCGATATCAACATGTTGAAGACACCGACACTATACCTAGGTGGGGACAGTTCTCCTACTATCATGGAGGAGGATTTGTAGCAGACCTCGGATATCAGAATCATACAGGATTCAGCATAGTGACAGATTTACAAAAAAACAATTGGCTTGACAGAAAAACTCGAGTGGTCATCGCAGAGTTTTCTACGTTTAATCCATCAGTAAATGTTTTAGGTGTTGCCACATACTTCTACGAGGTTCAAACATCTGGGCTGAAAACAGCCTCCATGCAAACCCACAGTCTGTCAATTGATTCTACTGACACTTCCTCTCATCAGTTTTATTCGATTTGCACGTTTCTCTTCATTGTATCTGTTTTTTTGTATTTTGGGAGAGAAAGCTTGAGGCTTTATAATCATCGATCTCGATATTTTAAGTCCATATGGAATTGGATCGAGATATTCCAATTTTTTTTCTCTCTGTTTGCAGTGGTGACTTATATGATACGACAGAGTAAAGTTATTTCAACGATGGGCAAAGTGCATAAAAACATTTACGCAAATCCAAGTTTTCAAAAAGCTATCACTTGCCAAGAAGTAGAGAATGCCGTCCTTGGTATCCTGATTTTCATCGTCACTACCAAGCTCTTGCGAATCATTCGCTTCAACAATCATGTTGCTCTATTCACCAAAACATTGAAGATATCTGCACGATCTTTGATGTGGTTTAGTTTTGTTTTTCTAATTTTCTTTGTTGCATTTTTGCACTTCGGTGTCTTGATGTTTGGTTGTGTATCTGAGCGCTACTCTTCGGTGCTAAAAGGAGCTTATTTCCAACTTGAGCTAACTCTTGGTCGAGTGAAAGCTAGACCAATCAATGAACTAGCAGAGGCCAACACCATATACGCCAAAGTATTCGCGTTTTTAATTATTTTTACTCTTACTATCCTCTGCATGAACTTTTTTATTGGGATAATCAATGATGCCCTTTCGGATGCCAAGAACAATGTGAACGAAAATGAGCTGTATGAACTTATTGATGAGGACCGTTGCCCGACCTCAGAAAAAAGAAAAGAATTTTTCGATGCAATCAGTAAGACACTGAGTCAGTCGAGAGCCTCTCAAAAATCAGTAGAAATGAAAGAAATAGAATCAGAAAACGTTGGCCTTGACTCCAAGAACCCTTCCAATCTAAGCTTTGATTTAATAAGTCAGGCTATCGTAGCCTCGAGGGAGAAAAGATCTAAAGGGACAATGAATAAACAACAATGCAGCACGAGGAAACAATCGCTTTTTGACAAGATAAGCAACATGTTAAAATCTCTGAAAGGTGAAAGCAATGACGAATGCAGAAAACGTACGGAAAAAAAGAAAGTACGATTCCAAGAGGATATCGTTGAGTCTTCTCTCTGCAAATTACGTAGGAGAAAGCATGACCTGTTACAACGGCTGGAGAGAATTGTGTCAGGGTTCTCAGAAGAAGACGAAGATTTTCATTATATATTAAAAACAGCAGAGGCTCGTCACTTCAAGGTTTAAAGACAATAATAAGAATAAGTGAAAGAAAGTAAATAGCTCTATAAAAATCATGCAGATAGATAGATGGATAGATAGATAGATAGACAAACAGAGAGCACATACATAGATAGATAGATAGATAGATAGACAGATGGATAGATAGATAGATAAACAGACAGACAGACAGATAGATAGATAGATAGATAGATAGATGGATGGATGGATAGATAGATAGATAGATAGACAGATGGATAGATAAATAGATAGATAAACAGACAGACAGATTGATAGATAGATAGATAGATAGACAGACAGACAGATAGATAGGTAGATAGATAGACAGACAGATAGATAGACAGAAAGATAGATAGACAGACAGACAGATAGATAGACAGACAGACAGACAGATAGACAGACAGACAGATAGATAGATAGATAGACAGACAGATAGATAGATAGATAGATAGATAGATAGACAGACAGACAGACAGACAGACAGATAGACAGACAGACATATAGATAGATAGATAGATAGATAGATAGATAGACAAACAGACAGACAGACAGATAGATAGGTAGATAGATAGACAGACAGATAGATAGACAGAAAGATAGATAGATAGTTTATTTATCCACACAACGCCTAGGAGCATTTAGCATACTTGTTTACAACGCGCACATGCAATTACAAAATACTGAGAATCATGAAAATTACAGAAGTATAAAAGACTTTAAATAAACATGTGTAGAGCAGAAACAGAAAAAGAATAAGCATCATGTGGAAAGCAGAAATAGAAGCGAGCTCTCATTAAATTTAAAGATTTGACAGATGATATTTGTTTCTTAGAGTTTCATGATACTTGCTGTAAATATTGTTGATCACTTTTATTCCTTGGAACTGGTGATTTCTTTTTATCTTATTCGACATTTTATTACTTTTATCTATTGTAGTGTAATGATGGAATTGAATAAGTGCGCTCATTGAATTGGACTTACTTGGCTATTTCTTTAGTTTTTTTTTTTTTTTTTTTTTTTTTTTGGGAGAAACTAGCAGAACCATGCTACTCTGAAATTCGAACGGAAATAAAGTTATATGCAGGATTGGCATTCTTTTGCTGGTCTCTGGCGTGTTCACCCACTCCTCTCTTATGCTTGTCCAAGTTTTCATGAGATATACACTAGGGGGATCCTTAGAATAACGAAAGAGATGGGGTTTGCCGCATTTTAAGAGGTTATTTTAATCTAAAGGCGATTCAAAATGATTTTAAGACGACTAGCCACAAGGATACAATTATGCAGTTTTAAAAAGGAAGTGGCGTTTTCAATTCATAATTTTTTGGGGGGGTCGTGACACTGTTCAAAAGAAGCATCGGAGCAAGAGGCATCGGAGCAAGAAGCATGTAGCCATACTCTGACATAAGCAATCAATGCGTAACGATTTTTTTTCAATATATTTATTAAATATATCGAAACATGAACATTAACTATATCGAAACATGAACGCAAAATTAGTTTGCATTACGTACATTTGCAATGCATATTAAGGAACTTTTATTTTACTTATATGTCATAAGGTTTGGAACTTTTGTTAAAATCTAGTGTGTTGACAGACCCCTCTGCGCCCCTCCCTCCCCTCCCTTCATGTTTATCCTAATGCCGACATTGGCATACGATGTAAACGTTAACAATTAGAGCGCACAGCCTCATTTCCTTGATGGATGGACGGATGCCATTTTTTTTTTCTTTTCATTTAACAGATTGGATAATTGCAATAGCTTTCGATAGGGATAATACCAATTTACAAAAGACTTCTACATTTACCCATGATTCCTGAACTATTTTCATGAATCGCGTATTTTACCACCCTTTTGCTATTTGCGTTACCACAAAATGTAAACCAATCTATTTTCATATCTCTTGAGTTGCTTGTTTTAATGATACCAACCATTGCCCCTCACCTGATGGAAATAGCCTCTAGCCCCATTGGTCCGTTCATAAGGAGAAGAAAATAATCGTGACTTATGTCAGTAATAAGCGATCGAGTATCGTTTTCTCCATTACACGGGCTATCTTTAGAACGTCAGAAAGTCTGTTGTGCTTGGGTTGTTATCGAGTGGGCTTCAATACGGTAAAATGTTTACAGTACCGTCAATACATTGTGCGCTGAGTAAGTACAAACTCTATTTTATCCAGTGGTTATGCGCAACAACTGAAAGGGAAGTAGTGAACGGTTAGATAAAGATATCTCGGTATTGGAACATCCTGTAACCCCAAGCGAAATCCAACGGGAAAGAAGATATCATCGGCGGCTTTTAATAGGCTCTCCCGACGAAACAAATCAAGCCTTGTTAATATCTGTTCTTGACTTGTATTATACTTGAAAAGAATATAGGTAATAAAGATAAATATATAAGTAAAAACAAAGGAAGGGGTAAGATTAGACTTGTTTCGGAATGTAGCTTTTTGTTTTGTCAAGACGCAAAATCATTTGGAAACAGTTAACCACATTGAAAAAAATACGCGGTTATGGAATTGAAATGCGCGATATACTTTATTGTTGCTGTGTCATAAATAACGTTCGGTGCAACACCTTTCAGAAATAATATGTAGGGTCTTTCAAAATAATAGCCTAATTACCTACCTTCTGAAGTTTCTGTGACAAGATGTCAACCGACAAGCACACACTTTAAGATCTCCTTCGCACGATAATGAATGGAGTTTCGTTTAAAACTTATTTAGATGTTTTACTTGCGGAATGAACAATCTTGTACGAAAAAGGGAAGGGTGTTCACTCCGAGCTCATTTTATAAATACGCTCTGTAGAAAACAATGATTGTGATAAACAGAAGGCAGGTTTGGACAAGGAATTTTCATAATTAATGCCGTCAGCACTAAGTTCCGGCTTCCTCGAATTTTTATGGGCTTACATTGTTAAATACTTTCCTCTCAACGGACGCCAAAGATCTTTAAAAATGTTTGACTTCCACTCCAGTTTTGACAGAAATATGACATCAGTCATCGATTTCAATAGCTTTATTTTTCATCAAATTCGCTAAATTCAGCTTCACCATGTTCATTTTGGATAAAAAGTACAGATCAATTCAGTTTAACATTTCCTACTCGTTTACTTCAACTATTGGAGAAGGAATTTTCATAGTTAATGGCGTCAGCGATAGTCACCTTGTGACGGCTTTATCTTTTATTTTTCTTTAAATTGAGTTTCTGCGTACTCAACTTTTTGTAGAATTAAGTTGTTGAATGTTTTCCTCTAAATGGACGCCAAAGCTCTTTAGGATTAAATCACTTCCACCCCAGTTAGGAAGAAAAAAACAAAAACAAAAACAAAAAAACCTATTACAGTTTTCATGTTTTTAATGGATTCTGTGACAGAAATATGGAATCAGTCATCGATTTTAATAGTTTTGTTTGTCGATGAACTCGCTACTTTTAGTTTAAAAATCATAACTTTAGATGAAGTTCGTCTCAATTCAGTCAAACATTTCTCGTCGTTTAGTTCATCGAAAAACTTTTGGAAAAGGAACTTTCATAATTAGTGCGACAGTCAACTTGTGAATGGTTTAGCCTTTATTTTCCTTTAAATTAAGTTCCTACTTCCTTGACTTTTCATGGACTTGAAAATGTTTTCCTCTAAACGCACGCTAAGCTCTTTAGAATTAAATCACTTCCGTCCCAGTTAGAATAAAAAAAACAAAAAACAAAAAACAACCTAATACATCATTCATGTTTTCCATCTATTTAATCACTTTCACCAGAGTGTGGTGAGGATAGCACAACAGAGCGAGGCTCCAAATTAAGTGCGCCCAATATCCCACCCATCCCACCCCAGGGGAGGACATCCATCACACAGTAATCTCGTGTGTGGGAAATTAACGTCTCCTACCCCAACCGTGCAGGAGATGGGACCTCCATTTATTCGTCCCTATCCGAGAAGACTAGAATATCTAACCATTTCTTGATGTTATAGAAAGGCAGCAAATTCTTCTCAATTATTTTAAGACCCTGAGTATTGGTCCGGCCGGGGCTCGAACCCTCGACCTCCCGCACAACAGTCCAGCGCTCTATCCATTGAGCTAACCGGGATCCCATGACAGAAATAAGGCATCAGTGTTCGATTTCAGTAGCTTTATTTTTCAATAAATTCGCTACGTTTAGTTTCTAAATTATAATCTTAGACAAAGTACTCATCAATTCACATTTCCTCGTCGTTCAATTCATCGATTAAATTTTGGGGTGAAACCGGCTAAATTGCAATTAAACATTTACCTCACTAACTCACAATTTTCGTTTCCATTCTAGTCAGGTTTTTTCTTTTTTGAAGATGTTGCTTTGATAAAAACAAGCAATAATCCCAGCTGGCTCAAAATACACCTATTAATCATGTTCGTGCTATGCCATTTAAATCACATAAGGTCAAGGGAACGTACAAAGTTTTACAAGGTAGGACAGTGAAGAACAGCGCAAAAATACGGACGGAAAGCCCAGCAACAAAGTGGTTGCACAAGACGATCCATAATTTACTTTTTTTTCGTTTTTTTAAGAAACAACTTTCTTAGAACATCATACTCTTTTACTGTTGATCGCACCAAACACTTTAACATAAATGACTAATCTACGAATCTCAGCGATAAATGAAGGATATGGATATTTCAATGAAATAAAGCTAAAAGGCACTAGCATTTGCATTACTCCACGCATGCGACGTCGTTGCTCAAAAGGAATAAGCGCCCATCGTGGTCACGTTGAGGCACATTTTTGAACTGGGTCTAAGCCGGATACTGTTTTGCCATCTTTCACTGAAATTTCTTCAGATAAGGAATATCTGGGAGAATGATTTCAAAAAAAGTTTTGAACTGATGGGGTACTTGCAATAGCTTTCCATAGGGAAAATACTAATTCGTAAAAGACATCTACCTTTAACCATTATTCCTAAACTATTTTCATTAACCGCGTATTTTATCGACCTTTTACTATCTGCGTTACTGCAAAAAGTAAACCAAGCTATCTTAATATCTTGAATTTCTCATTTCAATGAAGCCAATGATCGCTCCACACCTGGTGAAAATAGCCTCCAGCCTCATTGGTCCGTTTATGAATAGAAGAAAATAATAGTGAGTTATGTCAGTAAGAAGCGATCAAGTATCGTTTTGTCCACTACACACTATCTCCTTTAAAACGTTAGAAAATCTGTTGCACTTGGGTTGTTATCAAGTGGGCTTCAATCCGGTAAAATGTTTACGATACTGTCAATACATTGTGCGCTGAGTAAGTACAAACTCTATTTTATCCAGTGGTTAGGCTCTAAAACTGTAAGGGAAGTAGTAAACGGTTAGATAAAGATATCTCGGTATTGGAACATCCTGTAACCCCAAGCGAAATCCAACTGGAAAGAAGATATGATCGGTGGCTTTTACTTGGCTCTCTCTACGAAACAACCCTGTTAATATCGGTTCTTGACTTTTATTAAACTTGAAAATAATATAGGTAATAAAGATAAATATATAAGTAAAAACAAAGGAAGAGTTAAGATTAGACTTGTTTTGGAATGTAGTATTTAGTTTTATTAAGAAGCAAAATCATTTGGAAACAGTTAACCACAATTAAAAAATGACGCGGTTGTAAAAGATTGAAATGCGCTATATATTTTATGGTTGTTGTGTCATAAATAACGCTCGGTGCAACACCTTTCAGAATTGATATGTAGGGTCTTAGAACATAATAGCCTAGTTACCTACCTTCTGAAGTTGATGCGACAATATGTCAGTCGACAAGCACACATTGTAAGATCTCCTTCGCCCAAAAACGAATTAAGCTCCTCGTTTAGAACTTATTCAGACGTTTTACTCAGTTGCGGAATGAACAATCTTGCACGAAAGGGGAAGGGTGTAGAAAACTATGATTTTGATAAACAGAAGGCAAGTTTGGACAAGGAATTTTCATAATTAATGCCGTCAGCATTAAGTTCCTGCTTCCTCGACTTTTCATGGACTTATAAGATGTTGAATGTTTTCCTCTAAACGGGAGCCAAAGCTTTTTAGAAAATAATGACTTCCACCCAAGTTAAAAGAAAAAGGAACTATTACAGTGTTCATGTTTTAATCCCATAACAGAAATATGGCATCAGTCATCGATTTCAATGGTTTTATTTTTCAATGAATTCGCTCTGTTTAGTTTCAAAATTATAGTTTTAGATAAATTACAGATCAATTCAGTTTAACATTTCCTCGTCGTTTAGTTCATCGCTAAAATCTTTGGACAAGGAATTTTCATAATCAAGGCCGTCGACGGCAACTTGTGACGGGTTTATCTTTTATTTCCCTTTAAACTGAGTTCCTGCGTACTCAATTATATTAGAACTTGAGTTGTTGAATGTTTTCCTCTAAACGGACGCCAAAGCTATTTAGAAATAGATCACTTCCACCCCAGCTAGAAAAAGAAAATTAATTCGCTACGTTTAGATAAAGTACAGATCAATTTAGTTTAACATTTCCTCGTCGCTTATTTCATTGATAAAATATTTGGACAAAGAATTTTCATAATTAATGCCGTCAGCGACGACGGTCAACTTGACACGGGTTTATCTTTTATGTCTCTTTGAATTAAGTTCCTGCTTCCTCGACTTTTCATGGCCTTGAAGTGTTGAATGTTTTCCTCTAAATAGACACCAAAGCTTTTTAGAAATGAATGACTTCCACCCCTGTTATAAGAAAAGAAAAAGATAAAAGAAACCTATTACAGTCTTCATGTTCTCCATCGATCCCATGCCAGAAATATGACACAGTCATCTATTTCAAAAGTTTTATTTTTCAATGAATTCGCTACGTTTAGTTTCAAAACTATAATTTTAGGTAGGGTACAGATCAGTTTAGTTTAACATTTCCCCGTCGTTTGGTTCATCGATAAAACTTTGTGGTGAAACCGGCTAAGTTGCATTTAAACATTTACCTTACTAATTCACAATTTTCATTTCTATTCGAGTCAGGTTCTTTTTTTTTTTTGGTAGATGTTGCAATCATAAAATCAAGAAATAATACCACCTAGCCCAAAATGCACCTGTTAATCATGCCCCTACATGCCATCAAACTACATAAGGTCAAGGGAACGTGCAGAGTTTGACAAAGAAGGACAGTGAAGAACAGCGCAAAAATACGGTCGGAAAGCAGAGCAACAAAGTGGTTGCACCAAACGATCCATAGTGGATCAGGCTCCGACAATTACCTGCGACGTGTTGACGACAATTTTGATTGGAAAACAATGTTTAGAAAATTATAGAAAACAATGATTGTGATAAACAAAAGGCAAGTTTGGACATAGTATTTTCACAATTGATGCCGTCAGCGACAATCAACTTGTGACGTGCTTATCTTTTATTTCCCTTTAAATTAAGTTCCTGCCTCGTCGACTTTTCATCAGCTTGAGTTGTTGAATGTTTTTGTATAAACGGACGCCAAAGCATTTATTAGAATTTCCTCGTCGCTAATTCATCGATGAATTTTTGGGGTGAAGCCGGCTAAGTTGCAATTAAACATTTGCCTTGCTAACTCACAATGTTCCTTTCCATTCGATTCACTTTTTTATTTTAGATGTTGCATTGATAAAAAAACAAGTAATAATCTCAACTGACGCAAAATATGTCTGTTAATTATGCCCTACTATGCCATTTAATGAGATGCAATGAATATATGAAGTTCATCTATTTTGAACTGCGGTATTAGATACGTATGATGTGCGATCCTCGCTGCAAATAGCGCTATGTACTGCGAGGATCGCACATCATACGTATCTAATACCGCAGTTCAAAATATATGAACTTCATATATTCATTGCATCTCATTTATCACTTTCACGGGTTTATTACGAATCAACTTAACGGCCTGCTCCCAGTTGGCTTGTTAGCTCAATCGGTAGAGCGCTGCACTAGTATCGCAGAGGTCAGTGGTTCGAGTCCCATACAGGCCTGATTTTTTTCAGGTCTGATTTTCGCTGTTGCATAAATAGCGCTATGTACTGCGAGGATCGCACATCATACGTATGCCATTTAAATTACATAGGGCCAAGGGAACGCGCGAAACTTGACACAGTAGTACAATGAAGAACAAGGCAAAAATTTGGTCGGAGCAACAAAGGGGTTGCACAGAAAGATCCTTAGTTTGATACTTTTCGTTCTTAAAGAAACAAGTATTTTAAGAATGTCATACTTTTTTTCTGCTGACCGTAAAGAACGCTTAAATGATTGAGTGATCCTCAAATTTCAACAACAATTAAGGATATTTCAGTAAAGTAAAGGTAAAAGGCACTAGTAATTGCTTTCTTCCGAGCATGTAACGTCGTTGCTCAAATGGAATCAGCCCCTTTCCCGGTTACTTCGAGGTGCTATTGCAAACAGAGCCTAAGCCGGATAATGTTTGGCCTCTTCCAACGAAATTTCGTCAGATAAGCAATAACTCTGATAATCATTTCAAGATAACTTTTGAGCTTTAAGGAAAGTAAAATAAAAGGAAAGGGATAGATACAGATGGAAGCTGTTCTGCGCATTGTTCATCAAATCATACTTTTGGCAGCACGCAACCGTTATCATCTTCTTAGGTTAAAAGCGTTTTCTGTGTTTGCGTTCAGTGCTTGACTCTATGAAGAAGAGAGATTGCCTCTTTTGACTTCTTTCTTGTTTTTTAACCAGATACCTTGAATAGACATTAAAGCCAAGACTCTCATCGCTTTCGTCGTGAAATCTTAAAACGACAACCGGTAAATTGAACCACATTATGTTTTGCACGTAGACCGATCCCGCATAGGCGAAGATACATCTAAAAAATTAATGGTTGAATTGTTTCTATTTTTTTTCCATGTCGATCCAAGCATTAACTAATGTGGCAAAAATTTCCGATAAAAAAGTTTTAAAAATATTGAAACACACTTTTTTCTTGCGGTAAAAATCATGGTGGTTGAATATTAGTCAAGTTAAAATCTCTATATTTCAGTTGCATATGCTGATCATTGCTATCTGTCTGCGTCTAAAGCTAGTCTGTAAATGAAGAAAGATAAATAACGAGAGAAGTCCCTATACTTGAGACACGCCTCCCCTCCCTCTCCTCCCGGAAGCTTATCGCAGTTCCCATAACGTTCAGTAACCAGAGGACTCCTACTTCCCCTGGTATATACATGTATTCCCCTGGGATATTCCCCTGGTATCTACATGTATTCCAGATCGATCCCGCTGGTGAAGTTATTTTTACCAATTACAACGCGCTGCTTTGTTTCTTATAAGATGGATGGTGCAAAATTATTTCAATCCGTGCAGGGAGGCTACTAAATACAGTTTCCGCTAAGAAATATTATAATTCATAAAAGACAACCACCCATAAACGTGATTCCTGAACTAGCTTGTTATTAAAAATGTATTTAATCCACCTATTATCTTAACTCATAGAGCGATTTTAAAATCGTGATTGGTTTTATGAAGTGTAGATTGCTCCTCAGATGGTAGAAATAGCCTCTAGCCTTATCGCAGAGTTCTTTATGGAGGGAATAATTGTGGTTACCTATAGCTATGCCAGTAACAAGCGATCCTGTATCATGTCCGTTATACATTACCTCCTTCGAAAAAAGTTTGTGGTACGTTGAAAATATGTTGAATGTGCGTTGTTACCGATATAAGAACCAACATAACTGATACCGACATCTACCCGTGGAAACTGTTGCATATCGTAAGCTTGATGAATGGAGCGAAGAGCGGGCCTCAATCCGGTAAAATTTTCACAGCCCTGTCAATACACTGTACACTGAGTAAGTACAATCTATACAACATTTGTCGATTATGTCATAGAAATTTAAAGCAAGTAGTGGATGGTTAGATGTAGGTATTTTGGCTTTGGAACATTCTGTGGCCCCCAGTCCTAACAAACAGAAAAAAGAAAACGAGATGTTTGTTGAAGGCTTTTATAAAACTCTGTCTCTCTCAGAAAGAGAAATGATCAAACTTTGTTAATGTCTGTTCTTGAATTTTATCACACTTGAAGATAATAAAGATAAAAATAAACAGATAAACAAAAGCAAAGGAAGAGATATGTTCCAGATGGTTTTTTTCTGTCATTTTCAGTTGTGTTGAGAAGGAAAATGATTTCGAAACAGTTAACAATAATGACACAATTATGTGGCTCTAAAATTGAAATGGTTGTTTTAATTCATGTTTGCTGTGTCTTTAACTGAAGTTCAGTGCAACTCATCAGTTTAGTTGTTGAGACGCATAATGAGTTGAAAAAGATTAACCAAAATGACCCAATTATGCAGTTTTAAATTTGAAATGGACGATATAATTCATGATTGTTCTATTTTGACGTGATATGCAACACCTTTCAGAAGTAATACGTAGGATCTCAGAAACACAGTGGATTCGTTACGAACTTTGTAAAAGTTATATTGTGACAGATGTCAGCCGAGAAATACGTATCTGACCTCTTTCGTGGTAAAACAACGTTCGTCCTTTTGAATACGTCAGACGCTTCTCCTGTGGAATGAAATAATCTTGTGAAAAAGGAAAGGAGAGTTTCATTCGAGCTTCCCTCATCATCTTGTTCCATAGAAACCAGGACGCGAGTTTCTGAGAGGAATTTTTACAATGAAGGCTATCAGTGACCGATCATCTCATGACAGGTTTATCTTTACGTTATCTTTTTAATTCGGTCTCTGCCTCCTTGAGTTTTCATTTTATTAATCACGTAAAATGTCTTCCTGCAAAACGATACCTGTATCCTGCAGAAATGAATGAATTCCACCCAAATACTGATTGAAGAAAAGAAAATATAAGTTGTACAGTGCTAATGTTTTGCATCGATCCCATAACAGCAGTATGACATCATTAGTCGATTTTAACTGTTCTATTTCTTAATTAATTCGCATTGTACAGTGGATAGTTTCCAAATACACAATCTTAAAATCCATATTTATAACAGATTATTTCATCTGAGAAGTTCTCCATCGTTTAATTGATCCATAAATACGATACTAAGCCGAAATAGCTCATTTTCATTCACAAATTACAGTTTATTCTTTACCATTCAATTCAATTCTTCAGAGATGTTGCATAATAATTGAGAAACAACTAACACAACAATGCTGCCATTTGTGAAGCATACCTGTATATTTGTCTGCAGAAAATATCTAATTTTGCTCCTATCGAGACGCACACATTTTTTAACTCACGACTACTGAATTGTCTAATTCATAGCGGAGCTTGCGGTGCGTGCAACGAAAATATATTCTTAAAACAAAAAAAACAAAACAAAACAAAACAAAACAAAACAAGAAAAATGATAAGCTGTTCTGCTTATCATTCTTCAAATAATACTTTTTCCAGCATGGAACCGCTCAAACAATTTTAGGTGAAAACGTTTTCTGTGTTTGTTGGCAGTACTTGACTCTATGAACGAGAGAGATTGCCTCTTTCGCATTCTTTCTATTTTTTTTTTCAAGCAAATACCTTGAATATACGTTTGGATGGCGAATTAGATCCTTAAACAGCTCTGAACAAACGATCTCCAACGCTCTCCAAAGGTACAGGTGTTTTCTACATTTTCAGCTATGGTGTTTAAGACTGATTATGGCAGCGAAAAGTCCTATTGTCCTATTTACCTATTGCGTCTCATAGCATTACTACTGTAAGGACGTTCCCTATATTTCATATGCAGTATGTATTCATGATCAATCAGGTTTTAAATCTAATTTCCTAAGAAAATGAAAATGAACTAATCGCGAGTATTGTATGGTAAGTCTACTATCTTGATTACTGAATGAAGGACAGTTGAACAAGATTATGATAGGAGTTACTTGATCAATAAATAAGTCTAACTTGCGTGAGGCGACACGCCGGTAAGCTGTAAAGCAAAAGGCGGTCGACCGTTAGGTGGTGTTGATACGCCTGTGCGACTCCTGTCATTCGCTGTCGCATAAAGTTTACCTCTTATTAGGATATCTTAGAACGACTGTCCTCTGCTATGTGATAATAAGGGCAAGTTTTAAAATATCATTTCCCCATCTGCAATTTTGGAAAAGTCGGATAAGATTGTTTCTTTGCGCGCACTATTTTCTTTGTCTTTTTTAAATATACTTTCTCTCCCGCAGAAATAACTTCAGAGATACGTTTCTCAAAACCTACATCTAGGTATCCTGTATTAATTACGACCCCTCTCCCGCAAATAAATAGAAAAAAATACCAAAATTCCATTCATCGGGGTATGTAGTCAATGAACTAACTAAACCCGCAATAAAGTGCTCCGACAGAATATCATTTGTAAGAAGGGTGCTCTTAAATCTTAGTTTTGGAAACACTTTACGATTTCGACACTACTTTGAGAAATAAAGGTAAATGTAAGTCTTGAGCGTGCAGTTAGGTGAATCACTGCGTAAACTACGTCACTATCAACAGAATATACCGCAGCATTACTATCTCTTAGGTACCCTGGTAAATAGTTTATGCGCTCCGAATAGCCGGGTAACATTTTTTTTCGCGAAGAACACTCGTTTTTACAATCTCTCCATCAGCTCCCTAGGGAAGAAAATAAAAGTTATTGGCAGAGGCTAAAGATCACGTAGCAAATAAAATGCGCTACGATGCATCAGTACCAGTCTAACTAGAAATCTAATAAAGTTTGTCATTGATTCAAATGTTATTCTTGATATAATAATCGATGCATTTGCTCATTTTCTCTTCTGCAGTCATCCTTCCTTTGATGATGGAGTTGCAAGGAACAGGTGATGCAGTGTAATTCAAATTTTATGTATCTTAAAATGAATAGGAAAAAATATTATGAGGCTGATTTATCAATAAATTTTGATTATTTACAATAATCAGTCATAGATGTTCCATTGGTACATCCGTCGGATTGTGGATCTAAACGTGAGTTGAAGAAACTAAACAATAACTGAACAAGAACGAACAAAGAATAACAACGCTTTCACCCTGATCTCCCCTATTTTGACCCTTAAAACTTAAGGTGATTCCTCAGTATTGCATTGCGCATCCCGTATTGCGCATAAAAATCACGCAATCGGGTGAAAACGCGCGCGTATTTTGAGAACGCGATATTGTTTTTAAATCAATGACCAGGTAAAAAGGCCCAATGGTCCTCAGCTCTTGGACGAGCACGCTGACCTGTATTTCTTACTGCATAATTTTGGTGTACAAATTATCCCTTTTAAATTGGAGAAGTTTAAAAAAAAATCGTCGACGGTAAAAAATATACAACTAAAAGTGTGCAAAAGTCCTGTTGATGTACCGTGAGCCGATGAAATGACGCGTGTGGTTAGAGCCAGCACAGGTATAGATGGGGTGTACAGGCACAAGCACGATGATCTTTCTTTTTTATTGTATTTTTCCGAAACACACGCTGGTAGGGAACATGTAGGGAAAGTTGAAAACAATTTGTTCGATAGCCTTTATTTTCTGAGAAATCACCTTAAACCTAATTCTAATTTTTGCTTTAGTGAAGTAACGAGTTTCGGTGCTCATTGTTAGCTAGGCATGAATATTATTAATATAGACAGTATTTTTCGTCTCCATTTTCATCATTATCATTATTGCTATCATCGTTATGCTCTAAAAATATGTATTTTTTCTTTTATTCATTTATATATTTATGCTTCTCATAGAAATTCTATGTACCCATTTCAAAAACTTTTCGTACATCTTTACTAAATTGGGAAGACGTTATTGGGAGAACCGTGACGTCTGCCGCAGTCATGGAGGATACCTTGTTTCCATCGAAACCGATGAAGAATGGAAATTTATCAATAGTGAGATTCAAAAGCGTAATAGTTGGAATACTACCGCGTGGCATATTGGTTTATGTTGGTATTGGTATCGGAAATGGACTTGGTGGAGTGGAGAACCACTGAATATTTCAAAATGGCGAGATTCTGAGCCAGAAGGTAACAACGACTGCGCGGAAATATCCAAGAATGAAGGCCTCTTTAATGGTATCTCTTACCGTGATGAAAATGCCTTCATCTGTGAATTTCCTCAGGGTAAGCAAATATTCCACCCATAAAGTACATTAAGTGCTAAACCATTTCCGCTCAGCCCTGGTCCCGTAAAAAATTATTTCGATGTTTAATTTTGAGAGGTAAATATATTGCTCTCACAATATCGAAAGCTTCTCCTAACTTGAATGTGTAAGCGGTAAATAAACTGTTTAGTGCGCATTAGCGGTTTCAAATTAGGATAACTCACACTTGTATTTCATTATGCGGTTTTTTTTTTTCAGCCAGTTCTGATCAAATAAGGGAAGGAAGGTGGCTCAGGCTGCTAGACAACCTTGTTATAAGTGTCATACAATAAGTACAATAATCGCATGAGCTTACAGATAGTTTAAGTGCAATAATTCAAAATAGAATATCCGAAATAGAAGACGTCGCTGTGAAGAAATATGTGTCAAGTACCACTCCTGGTAGGAGCTGCTTCCCGACCAAAAAAGAGTTTTCCGTTATATATTGCCCATGAAAAATTTCGGGACGCATGTTGTATAAAAAGTTTCATCGTTCTAGAATCATACTTTATTTTGCTGCGCCGCAAGCCACAGCAAGTTTTCGACGGGCAAAGCGCCTGAAAGAAACTGGATCGAAAGGATACATTTCTCAACATTTGTCTAGCGAGCGTTCACTGCAGTCGGTGAGTGTTTGTATGTTGTGTTCAAAATAATACATCGAAGTATTCCTCTTTGTGCCTGAACGAGTGAACGATAATTATATACAGTAGTTTCGGAAAAAGCGTGTCGGAAAGAGTACATGATAGCCCCGAAAAGTATTGCGGGTAGTCTTCAGATCTTAGCTCCTTGACCTCAGGATTTCGAGGAAGTCTGAGAAAATGTCACCTTAAGCACAAAAATTACAGATTTGATGAACTTATTTCTTTTTACATAAATGACTTTTCTATTCTAACCTGCATAAAAAACGAAAAAAAAAAAATTACCCTAATAAAAGACGAAAAATCATGTAAGCTTAACGTGAGCGAATTCTATTGCAACACCATGTTATTTTTGTTTTGTTCCTCTCTTATTAACATGCATGTTGGTATTTCTCCCCTGATCTCTAATCTTTTTTTACATATCTTTTTATCTATTTCACTTGTTTGAACTAATTGATCACCGGATACTCTAATTGTCTTTTGAGACCGATGCGTGCGTATGCACTCTTGCTTTATTTTTTTTTCTGACAACCATTCTGGTATCAACTGTATACGGTTAACTGTGTAACTTCGGTTGTAGATTTTCGAGAAATTACACTCACAGTTAACATTTGTTTAAAATCTCAACACGATGGAGGGCGGAGAGAGGGATTAGCTCCGCGATGAATTTATCGACATTCCAAAACCAAACTACCAAAATTACATGAACTCACAGACGTGTGAAGTTAAATATCTTCTAAAAGAACAGATCAGATAGGGTGGACGCCGTAAAGAAGAAAGATGTTCTGTATTGATTTACACTGATCAAACATACCCCTCCGATATTGAAAAATACGAATAGAAATGGAAAATAGAAAATAGACCACGTTTTCTAGCCCATTTCTTAATATCTTTAACGGTAATTGTGATTATATTATGTTATCACCATTATCATAATTATCATTTTTTTATCATAATCATGATAATTATCTCCGTTTTCATTTTCATCATTCTGTAGAGTGCCCCATTATATCTTTTAAAAACTTTTGGTACACGTTTACGGTGGATTGGGATCGGGATCGGGATCGGTATTTACAGGACTCGAACAAATACGTGGCATATTGGTTTATGCAAGGATTGCAGGGGTGGGAATAGGAATTGGACATGGTAGTTTAGTGGAGCACCACTGAATATTTGGAAATGGTGAGCTTTTGAGCCAAATTGTAACGACGACAAAGCGGAAATATCCAAGAATATAAGCCTCTTTAACGGTATCTCTTCATATGATGAAAATGTCTTTATCTGTATATTACCTAAGGGTAAGGAAACATTCCACCCATAAAGTACATTAAGTGCTAGACCATTTCTGCTTAGCCCTGGTCCCGTTAAAAGTTCATTTTAATGATTAATTTTCAAAGAGGTAAATATATTGCTCTCACAATATCGAAAGCCTCTCCTAACTTGTGCGTTTAAGCAGTAAATAAACTGTCCAGTGCGCATTAGCGGTTTCAAATTGGAATAACTCACACTTGCATTTAATTATGCGTTCTTTTAAGCGCGTTCTAACCGGAGAAGGGAGGGGAGGTGGTTCATGCTGCAAGTCAACTTTGTTATAAGCGATGTACAATAAGTAAAATACCAGCACGAGCTTATGTATAGTCAAAGTGCAATCATTTAAAATAGAATATCCTAGATAGAGGACGCCGTAATGAAGATATATGTATCAAATACTACTCCTGCTAAGAGCTGCTTTCCCACCGAAAAAGAGCTTCCCGTTATTTTTACCACATGTTATAACGATCATCCTTTATTTTGTTGTGCAGCAAGCCACAGCAAAGTTTTGGCGGGCAAAGCGCACAAAAGAAAAACGATCGAAAGGATACATTTCTCAACATTTGTCGAGCACACGTTTATCGAAGTATTCTTGTGTTTTTGCTTGTGCTTGTAAGAGCGAGCGATAATTATATAATTATACAATTGTATCAGAAAAAAGCGTGTGGGAAAGTGATATACCAGAAAGGTATTGTGGGTGGCTTTTAGATCCTGGTTCCCTGACCTCAGGATTTTAGGCAAATCTGAGAAAATGTCACCTTTAAGACAAAACAATACGGGTTTGCAGAACTTATGTTGTTCAAAAAAATTACTTTGTATTCCTAACTACATGAAAAACAAACAAACAATAAAAAAAAACAACAACAACAGCAACACTGGCCCTAATGAAAGACGAAAATGATGTCAACTTAACGAGAGCGATTTCAATTACAACACCATGTTACTTTTGTTTTATTCCACTCGTATTCATATGCATGTGGGTATTTCTACTTTGACACTGATCAAACATACACTGCAGATGTTGAAAAATGCGGATAGAAATAGAAAATAGAGATACGTTACGTTTCTTAGCTTATTACTATTTTTTTTCTTCTTTATCGTTATTGTGATGATTATCATAATTATCACTTTTTTATCCTCGACATGATAATTACTTTTGTTGTTATTTTCATTATTTTATAGAGTACCCCATTCGATCTTTTAAAAACTCTTGGTACATGTTTTCGAGGTGGGGAGGGTCTTGGGCCTGGAGCAGAGCCACCTGCCAAATATTAGGAGGAGACCTAGTTTCCATCGAAACCGTAGAAGAGTGGAATTTCATCAGTAACGAGGTGCAAAGGCGAACTATTCTTTTCGGTGAAGATAGATGGAATATTGGTTTAATAGGAAAGGCTGAAAATTGGACGTGGGTGAGTGGAAGACCGCTGACGATTTGCAAATGGGGAGAAGGGGAGCCAAGTGGTGACAGCAATATGGCTTACATATCCAAGCAGTCTAGTAATGGCACATGGGGTATATTTGATGGTAACATTGGCCTTTCGTGTTATATTTGCGAGATTCCTAAAGGTAAAAAAAACTTTCTATACTAACAAATGTTATATATCAGTTATTTTTATTACCAGAAGCACTTAGGGGTAACAAAAACATTATCATGCTAGCGTTTGTCAAACTTACCACAGAAGATATAAACCTTCTGAAAGTCATGATCTAGTTTATATTTGCATAAGTATATTAGATTTCAGACAACTCAATGGATGTTTTCATGTTTTACATGTCCAAGGTTTACTCTTGTGAGCAAAGGAAAGGTAACAGATGGTTCAGTTGCGGTTTGAGTACCTACAATCACTCTTACGAGTAACAGCAGCTAGGAAAACTTTCATTTATCGCTTATTTTCATAATGCCTATTGGTTTCTTTCGACTAAATGAAGTAAAGTGGAGCGTCTATGAAGCGGACACCCTCGGTAGCTTCCCCAGGGTCCATTTGAAAGCGGGGAGATCGCTTACATCACCAGAAATCGGGGATATTTCGAGCCCGTTACGAAATGTCAGCGGTATATCGTATTACAGACAGTTCAATATGGCGGCGGTGGAAGTAAAGAGAAAAAGTAACTTTCTGTTTTCGTAAAACTCCGCCAGAGAAAGGCCTAGTACCTTTCTATCCCAGAGAGCTAAACGAGACGTCAAAACAAGGAAAATGGTAATTTGTATCTTTCGTGTTCTTCCTTTCCTAAAGTTGGGGTATTTAAAAATGGCGTATTTGGCTCTTGAGCTCTGTAAAAATACGAAGAGTCTCCCGGCTCGAGGAAAGTTTGTGCGGATCGGGTTGCAAAACTCGAAACCCGCCTTAACACCTGGCGCACTAGGACCCTGTCCCTTAAAGGCAAAGCTATGATCGTTAATACACTGAGAGCTTCGGGCCTCTGGTAC